>NC_081379.1:12317666-12492666 GCF_030684315.1 Stegostoma tigrinum
TTTTCCAGCACAGCCACAACTTGAATTCTGATAAAGATTCACCAGACTTGAAACGTTAACTCTGCTTACTTCTCACAGGTGTTGCCAGACCTACTAAGTTTCTCCAGCAATTTCTGATTTTGCTCCAGCAGAACTTGACTAAATTTTGCCTTGGGCTGATGTTAGGTAACTAACATTTGAACCAAACAAATATTACTTGAGGAAGAAAGAAGCTAACAATTGCCTCCTGACATTCAATGATATTACTCTAGCTGGAATTGGAATACTCAGCTCTGACATGCAAGAAGCTTGAGACCAAGCAGAGCCTGTCAGAATTTACTCCCTCCACTAACAATGCAGAGTGGCAGCAGTGTATGTCATCTACACGTTGTACTACAGCAACTCATCAAGGCTCTTTTGACAGTCCCATAAATACCTATAATATCTACCACCTAGAAGGACAAAGGCAACAGATGTTAGGAAACCTCATGAACTCCAAATTTCTCTTCATGGCACACACCATCCTAACTTACATCTAAACTGCCATCCTTCATTGTCCTTGAGTCAATATCCTGAAACGCTCTTCCTGGCAGCACCGCAGGTGTACTAACACCACTTGGACAGAAGTAGTTCAAGAAAGTAGCTCGCTACCACCTTCTTGAAGGCAGTCACAAATGAATTTTAGTTTAGCCACAAACTCTCATACCGATACAACTATATATTTTGTATAATATGGTGATTTACAAACAGCATTGTTGTTGTAATATACAAAAACATTTTGTGTACATTGATGGGCAGGAACCAAATTGCCCATTTGGCTGTTTTATGCTATGGTCAAAGATAAATTTCACTACCCTGTTGAGAATATTCGTGGATCCCCACACTCTACAACTGTGTTGCCCCAATCCATCTGTTGCTTACCACTTATGACAGATAAAAGGCTAACACGTTGCAGCATCTTCAACAAAAATGTTCTTAAATCACCAGTCAGAGTAGCCAAAAATGATTCTCCCTCCAAAACGTTATTTTCATGTGACTCCGGGTAAATGTCGAATTCAACTCAGTGTTTCTCCCCACTCTGCTTCCCGCACCACTGCCCCCCCACGACTGACTTTACCCATTCCCACCACATTGCTAATAAACACACTACAACTTCTCCCACCTTCATTTTTCAATCAACATCTCTCAATGGCTCTCCACTTTCCCTGTCTCCTCACGCATTACAGTGATCTGAACAGTAGGCAAACTCAACGCAACTGAGACAAGGAAGCCACCTTTAGAATTTGATCTTTCTGATCTCATTCACTGGAATTCCATTGGATAAGCTAGCTGCCTGCCTCAGTTCTGAGTTTTCGTTAATATTTTGTAAACAAAGCAAGGTGCTCAGTGCCGAAGTAGTATTTCAATGACAGTACTCAGCATCACATGATTGCCTAGACCTACTGATTTGTGTGATGTTCTTAATCATAATAGAATTTTGAATCCTTTTCCCCACTGGAAAACAAGCATTTTTAATCCCTGCTTAATTAGATGTCAGGACAGCCCAATAGGACACATAATACTCTGACTACGAGTCTGGGCCTGTACTGTTTGAATAAAAGTAATGCTCCTAAATTATTGATTTTTAATATCAAATACTAACCTGCTAATTCTACTCGGGTCTGAACAAGCCTGTTTCTAATTATTGTTATATAAATCAGACAAACTACAAAGACAATGAGTGTGGACAGGATAGTTTGGGTACAAGCTGTTCAGCATTTGCTACGCGGAATCCACTATCGAGGTTAATGAGAGCGACAGTGATATATTGTGTTATTATATCCTTAGGCTAGATTGTTCCAGACGGTTGAAAAATTTCTCTCATGTAGTTTTAATCATTATTGCTACAGCGCACCTGTGGTATAGCTCCCATAGTTGGAGTTTTAAGCTACTTTCTCTCCTCCTGAAGACACCCAGCTTTGCTGGGTACATTTCAGTGGGTGCTGACCACTATGCTTAAATGGTCATTTTTCCTGTATTAGCATATGCAGTGAATTTCATCAACTACTCAACTAGGTAGAAGCTTCAGAGCCAAACTCTGCCCTCAAACAATTCAATATATGGTCTATTTTAAAATATCAAACATTCATTGTGGCCAGAGATAACAGGAACTGCAGATGTTGGAGAATCCGAGATAACAAGGTGTAGAGCTGGATGAACACAGCAGGCCAAGCAGCATCTTAGGAGCAGAAAGTCTGACGTTTCGGCAGGAAGGCTGACATTTTGGGCCTAGACCCTTCAACATAAGCCTTCCTGCTCCTAAGATGCTGCTTGGCCTGCTATGTTCATCCAGCTCTACATCTTGTTATATTAAACGTGGCCATTCTGAGGTAAGAGTAACCACATGCAGCCATGGAGCTATACATGCAATCTTCGCTCAATAGCGACACTCATGTGTTTAGGGATGTTCTAATGTGATAAGGCATTATTAGCTATACCATTCTCAGTACTCATCAAAGTTGAAATCTATATAGTCATGCAGTCAAGACGCCAAACCCATGTCAATCCTGATTGAGTGTCCCAGTATCAAGCTAGGAATAGAATTATATATTCAGCTGGTGGATAGCTCAGCCTTTTTGCTACATTTTAATTTTTTTTCATTTGTTCATGGAATGTGGCTTGCTGGCAAGACCAGCATTTATTGCCCATTCCTAAATGCCCTTGAGAAGATGGCAGTGTGTGGCCTTCTCGAAATGTTATAGCTGATAAGGAGCATGTACATTCATGTTGCTGTTGGGAGGGAGTCCGGGATTCTGATCCAACATCAATAAAGGAACAGTGATGTAGTTCCAAGTCAGGATCGTATGTGACTTGGAGGGGAACTTATAGGTGGTGGTGCCTCCACCCTTCTGTTACCCTTGACCTTCTGGATGGTAGAGGTTGTGAGTTTGGAAGATGCTGTCTAAGTAGCCTTTATGAGTTGCTGCAGTGCATCTTATGTATGATATACATTGTTGCCACTGTATTGGAGGTGGAGCGAATGCATTCCGAAGGTGGTATTTGAGGTGCTAATCAAACTGGCTCTGACTGTTGTCAAGCTTCTTGAGTGCTGTTGGAGCTGCAACCATCCTGGAAGATGGAAATTATTCCATCACACTCACACAGCTATGTTAACACCATCAAATGTCGAGGAGCAATGTTTGGATTCTCACTTGTTGGAGATGGACATTGTCTGACATTTGAGTGGCATGAATGTGTTTTGCCTCCTTTCAGCTCAAACCTGAACATTATCAAGGTCTTTCTAAATTTGGACATGAATTGCTTCAGTATCTGACTAGTCATGAATAGTGCTAAATATTGTGCGATCATGAGCAAATATTCCCCCTCTGCCCTCATGCTGAAGAGAAGGTCATTGACGAAGCAATTGAAGAGGGGCCTAGGAACCTACTCTGAGGAACTCCCACAGTGATGGTATGCTTATGATTGACCACCAACAACCATAATTTCATCTTCCTTTGTGCTAGTTTTGACTCCATCAGTGGAGAGTTCGCCCCTGACTTCCACTGAATGCACTTTGGCTAGAGATCCTTGATACCACCTTCAGTCAAACGCTGCCACTCACTCAAATGTTCCCTCTAAGACGTGCAACAATGCAACTGAAGAGCTGCTGGGACGCTTTGCACACTCCAATCTGTGCGCTGAAATGCAACCCAAACTGCTGCTATGCAAGGGCCTTAGAGGTCTGTGCAGTGGAAAAAAATTGAGAACATTGCTTACTTCCCATCTTGAATTCTGTTCTTTTACCCATGTTTGGACTGACGGTATAATGAAGTCACACGTGAATAATATCTATGGTACAAACTCCTGCAACTGTACCCACTTTTGTATCAACGCCTTAAGAAAAAGAGAGGAGAAAATTGAAGGCCATTGTTGATACTGGGTTGTTGGTAATTTCATATACATATGCAAAGCATCACACAATATCCAAAAAGGACCCTAGTTTTTCAACGTGTTGCCTCTCAAAATTTTGAGCTTCTCCCACAATTACAATAGAGACCAATGCAGGTGAGACACATTACAGTTAATCCACTAATTACTGACCCCCTCCCCTCCAATGCCTCTGATTGACAATTACTTCAGCAGCATCGTTAGCCTCTCATTAGGTACACACAGCCGCTTTTACCTAATAGATAAACAGTGACACGGCTGGTAATTTGCACTGAATACTCTTAAGGCAGCTCCTTTTGTCTATTACTTAGGGGCATTTCATCCCTGCCATTAAAAGAAAGAACAGTTACTATGGTGATTAATCATTCAAACTCTAGTCAGCAACTTTTGCCAAATGTCAGTCTGCTGTGCATCAGACAACAAAAGAAAATTAAATGAATCTATTTTTTGTTCTGTTGAAACATTTTTGGTGGCAATTTATTGCTACCCTTGACTCTGATTTCTATTTAGTTGTCATCTGAATTATTTTGGCTTACTCTTCTCAGTTACATGGTTAATAGGAATTAGAGAATTGAAATTTAGCAACAATTGCATTCAGTTATATGACCCTCTATCTCTAGTTGTTAATTGAAACATACAGAACAATTCATCTCCAATCTTTTTCTCTCAAAAAAGACAATAATTCTAGGAATGATTACTATTTTAAGATTGTAGTGTGTTTGTTTACATATTATTTCACAGATTGTGGACTTTCCTGAATGGGCCTCCATTTGCATTCGTTTGCATTTGTTTGCCACCTTCTTCTCAAGAAGGTGAGCTACCTTTCAAAACAAGTTCATGTCCAAGGTACATTCACAGTGTCAAAACGAAGGAGGTTCCAGATTTTGACCCAGCAACAAGAAATAGGGATTTATGTCCAAGTCAGGAATGGTGTGTGATGTGTGGAGAACCGCCTCACAGCGCCAGGGACCAGGGTTCAATTCTACCCTTGGGCTATGTCTGTGTGGAGTTTGCACATTCTCCCGTGTTTACGGGGGGTTCCTCTGGGTGCTCCAGTTTCCTCACATAGTCCAAAGACATACAGACTACGTGGATTGGCCATGCTAAATTGCCCATAGTGCCCAAGGATGTGTAGATTAGGTGGACTATAGGGGTATGTGTCAGGATGGGATGCTCTGAGGGTCAGTCTGGACTTGTTGGGCCAAAGATCCTCGTTCCACACTGCAGGGATTCTATGATTCTGTGAACTTACAGGCAGTGGTGTTCCCATACAAGTGCACTGTGCGTTGATAGGGGAGGGGATGAATGTTTAAGTTAGTGAATGAGATGCCAATCAAGCATCTGCTCTAACCCTAACTCTCTCTGTCGAGTTTCTTGAGTATTGTTGAAGCTGCATTCATCGAAATAAGTGAATTTATCACACACCTGACTTTTGCCTTGTAAGTGATGGATACATTGCAACCCTTTTCCTTTTCACTCCAGAAAGATCTTTGGCATTTCTTTGCCATATGTTTATTTTAGACAATGGTATGGCAAATTTCCACAGAATCTCCACATTTGCATTGTAAAAATCAGCTACTCTTATCTCAGAAGCAAACTTGTCTCACCGAAGAAAATATTTATGCAATTCTGACACCACAGTAAATTTGCTGCCTTTCTGAATTTGAAATTAAACATGCTTCAGTGTAAAATTCTTGGATATGGTTCTTTTGGTGTGGAAGAGTTACCTCAGGTGTAATGATTTCACTTCTGAATCAGAAAATGGTAGCTCAATGTCTTACTTCACACACCAGAGCACAAAATCTAGGTTGGAACTCCATGCAGCATCGAAAGAAAGTTATATTCAAAGATGCTGTACATCTTGCGAGCAAGATCACTATTTACTCACTATTACTTATTGCTGATTACTGGAGCCTACTGTGTGAAGATTGGATGCTGCATTTCCTACATTAACACAGCAGCCAGATTTCCAAACAATTTAGTATGAAGCACTTTGTTTGTCTGAAATTTCAAAAGGTGTTATGTAAATGCATGTTATTTTTGTTATTTTTAAGGAAGTGCATGGTAGGAAGCAACTGCCAACAAGTTTATTGCAATCATGTCCCAGTGTGAAGTTCTTCAATTTTGTAAGGACTGGTGAACATCTGTACCAAGAGAATTCCATATGGTTAATTTGGATACTGTTTTAATGTAGATCACCTCAAATAAACTGAGGGGCATTGCTTCTACTTTCAAATGCAAATGTTTTGATGGCTCTGAAAGTAAACATTTGTCTTATAGAGTTCTTCAGATTTAGAAAACAAATTCTGGAGTTGCAATTAGATTTTCCCGTGTGTTCCTGCATCTGATATTGTTGAGGGCCCCTGTTAGAAAATGCAAGAAGTGGACATTGAGCAAGGGCAGATTCTGCAATGACTTTTATTTGTTACTAGCAGTTATTGTCAGGACTAGGACAGGAGGAATTACGTCTTGGGCAAGATGCAGGGGAAATAAGCAGTTTCCATTGAACTATACCACAGCAAGTCAGTACTATAAGGAGAAGGAAAAGATTATTAAAAATGGGGAGTAGGGATAGAGAAATTGACTGTAAACATAGAAAAACACAAGATGTTTCACAGAAGCAGATCCAAAATATTAATTAGGATGGGTGATTAATAGCTTAGTCCAATTGGTGAATTTTAATAAAAATCCTTAAAGTGCAGCGGGAGGTAAAAAAATGGAGCTATTGGAAGAGATCGTCATTTAACATTTCATTAGGAAGACAGTAACTGTAATAATTCATGACACCCTAACTACAGCATTGAGAAAGAAAGATATAATGCCAAAATTATGAAGACATATCATTGGACTCGGGACATAAACGTCACTGAGACTGCAGAGCAAGGGCACAGGCTGAATGCAATCCAGGGGCTTGGCCACAGTCCATTGTCAGCTTGGGATACCTATTACCAGGGGATCTGACCAACTGCAACCTGGGAGCTGGGCAACAGTCAGTCCTTAGGGGGCAGCACCAGCAGTAATGGGAGTTGTGTATTATCCGGTGGGGAGCTACAAAGAAAGCAGTCATGGGTCTTGTCTGTCATGTCTAAGGACTGCTCAATAAAGTTAGTCAGAGGTCTAAGGGGAATACAAACTTGGGGGACCATCATAGATCTTTAAGGAGGGTGCAAGAGTGAGCATGTAAGGGAATTTAGGAGTTAGGAGAATCACTGCCAAAATGCATGGTTGAATCTAGTCTGCAGACGATTGTAGAGACATTTGTGGAGCTTTTCCACTTTTCCAGAAACTTTGTTTTTGTTCCTATTTACAGCATCCGCAGTTCTTTCAGTTTTTAATGAATATAATAATTTGCCCTTGAACATTTATGACAGCTGAAATATTTGGCTGACCAGCCCATCATTTAGAAAATGAGTTTTGGTTTGGCAACCAAAATAAGCCAAGTTTCTTAAACATGGAATTGAAGAGATTGAGAGTGACTTGAATATCACATGCAGAATGGGCAACAACATTACAGCCATCGCGAACAATAGCTCATGTGTACCTCTTGAACCACCAGGAAACAGAGGCTAATGATCACCATGAATCCATTGCCAATTATTGGAAAAACCCATCTGGTTCACTAATGCCCTTCAGGGTAGGAAATCTGACACCCTCACCTGGCCTGGTCTACATGTAACACCACCGCAACAGCAATGTGGTTGACTCTTAACTGGCCTCTGGGCAGTTAGGAATGGGCAATTAAATGCTGGCCTAGCCAGTGATGTCACCATCCCAATGAATGAATAACAAAAATCACAGCTTGGTCAGACCTGTTGTCAATCGATGTTTCCTCCCATGTGCTTTTCATCATGAGTCAGAAACAGAAACCCCGGCTGAATTTGCCGTCACCCTCGTCCAATTGTAATACTTCTTTTAGAAAAACTTTGGAAAGGAACTTGTTGTGGTTGGGGGAAAGAATTGCTGGAAAAGGAAGGTGAAAAAAATAGGGAAAGAGAGCTGGGAGGAATTGAACTCTGCAGTTTGATCAGTTTCTTTATTTTTTCATTGATAATTTCTCTATCCAAAGTTTGCCTATCAAGCAGAGCAGGAGCCTGGCTGTGTCTCTACAGTAACCAAGCTCAGCCATTTCCAGACATAGCAGGAACTACAGCTGCTGGAGAATCTGAGATAACAAGGTGTAGAGCTGGATGAACACAACAGGACAAGCAGCATCAGAGGAGCAGGAAGGCTGACGTTTCAGACCTAGACCCTTCTTCAGAAATTCTTCAGACCCTTTTTCAGCCATTTCCAGTTGGAGCTGAAGTGTTAATAGCTGAGTTAGTAACATACAGGAACAACAGTCTGCAAAGGAACACCCTGGGTCTGGGCTTACCAGCAGGGCAATGTCATAGCAATCAGTCAGAGACAACTGCTGTTCAGTGAAGGACAAGGAAAAATGATGTGAGAAAAAGGATGAGTCACCAGTACCGTGAAGTATCTATTTCCTTATATTGCCATTAATACCTGATTTGCTGGTTTAACAGAATTTTGCTGCTGTTTAATAGATTGTAAATGTGGCTCTTCCCACTGTCCTTGCCTCGTTTGTCACGTGTCTATCTTATTGAAATAGCAAATAATTTGAATTTGGCAAATGATGCCCCTTTAAGGAAATGTAATTGTTTCTCACTTGCACTTCTCTATTTCTTTATTCATAATATTTTGTTTCTCTGTTGTACAGTTCACGATTTATGTTGCATTACAACTAAACAGCCCTAGGTATAGAGAGATAATAGGAACTGCAGATGCTGGAGAATCCAAGATAACAAAGTGTAGAGCACAGCAGGTGAACACAGCAGGCCAAGCAGTATCTTGCTACATTGCTTTTCCAGACTAGTGAGGTGGTAAGAATTGTCCGCAGGTTATTTGATTACAGAATGCATCACAGCCCGCTCAATTCAGCTCTCATCTGACACTACTGGACAGCAATCAGGAGAAAGAACCCTAGGTCAAAGCAAGTATATTTGGGATAAGACCCCCAGCAGGATAGGTAATACCTATTTAAACTACTGCTAAATTAACACTTCAGATGTCTACCCTTTTTTGTCAGTCTTTCCATTTTTGGTCTCTATGGTCTAGAGCTCCAACTACCACACACATCATACTACAGATTGAATTTACATCCTCTTGAAAGTAATCCTGGCTTAAATACCCACTGCTTATTAGAAACTTCTGAGACTGGCATTGAATCACCAAAGTTCATGGACTCAAGAGGAGATTCCCACATTTTAACGAAACTGCTGAGACCTATGAGATATCGTGGGTACATGCTTATGCAAGGACCAGTGCCAGTAGCTAGATCCTTGTTAGATTTACACCTGTCTGAGCCATAAATGACATTTTAGTAGAATCGCTTGCTTCCTAATAAGGCCAAGAAACACGAGTCTTTGATAAAATTAGCGAAGACTCCTTGAGTGCACAATCTGAAAGTAGAAAATTTGCTTTCTTTCAGCAAGCCACAAACCAGCAGAATCCAATCTGAGGCCAAAGAAATTTCCAGTTGGAACACTTCCTCCTCTTGATCACTTTGTAACTGGCATTGGGGTTACAGTTGACAAGGTGTTACACAATGTACAGGTTGCCCAAAAATTTCTGGGAGAGGCCAACCAAATGTGAACCCTTTACCTCCTACCCCAAAGACCTTTTTTAGTAATTCCTCAGGGTAGAGATATAGGCCCAGTCATCTTCAGCTGCTTCGTTAAAGAACTTCCCGCTAGCATTAGATCAGAAATGGGGATGTTTGGCAAAGATTGCACAATGTCCAGCATCAATCAGAACTCCTCAGATACTGATGCAGTTCATATCCAAATGCAACAAGATCTGGATAACATCCAGGCTTCGCTGACAAATGGGAAGTGGCATTTGTGCCATACAAATGCTGGGCAATGGCCATCACCAATAAAAAAAATCTAATTGCCATCTGTTGAAATTTAATGTTATTACCATCACTGAATCACCCTCTATCAACATTTTTGGGGTTACCATTGACAAGAAATTTAACTAGTCTTGCCATGTAAACGTGGCTTCGGGGCAGATTAGAGGCTAGGAATACTGCAATGGGTAACTCACCTCCTGACTCCCTAAAGCCTGTTCACCATCTACAAGGCATAACTGTGTGATGGAGTACTCCTCATTTGCCTGAATGGGTGAAGCTCCAACAATACTCAGGAAGCTTGACATCATCCAGGCCAAAGCAGCCTGCTTGATTGGCACCACATGCACAAACATCCCTTCCCTCCACGACCTACGTTCAGTGCAATAGTGTGCAGCATCTAGATTTAACTCAACTTGCCATATAAACAGTGACTACAAGGGCAGATTAGAGGCTAGGAATACTGCAGTGGGTAACTCACCTCCTTACTTCCCAAAGCCTGTCCACCATCTGCAAGGCACAAGTTAGGAGTGTCATGGAATACTCCTCATTTGCCTGGTTGGGTGAAGCTCCAACAATACTCAGGAAGCTTGGATCTGTCCAGGCCAAAGCAGCCTGCTTGAATGGCACCACATCCATAAGTATCCTTCTTCTACCACCTAAGCTCATACCACTGTTTATATGGCAAGTCTAGTTAAATCATCAACCAGAAGGTGAACTGCAGAAATTCACAAAAGATCCTTAAACACCTTCCAAATCCATGATCACCTCCATCTAGAAGGGCAAGGGTAGCAGAAACATGGGAACATCACCACTTGCAAATTCCCCTCCAAGCCACTGACCATTCTGAACTAAAAACATATCACCATTCCCTCACTGGTTCAAAATCCTGGAATTTCCTCCCTAAAGGCTTTGTAGGTCAACCTATAGTATGTAGACTGTTTAGTTCAAGAAGGCAGCTCACCACCATCTCAAGGACAACTAGGAACAGGCAATAAATCCTGGCTAGCCAGGGATGCTCACATCCCACAAGTGAATAAAAAAAATCTATTGGAAATTCCTCTCTGACCCTAATGGAATCTACATAAAATCTAGGAGCAGAAATAGGCCATTTGACCCCATGGTCCTGCTCCACCATTCAATATGATCATGGCTGTTTATTGAGCTCAATACCCTTATTTCGCCCTCCATCCTTATCCCTTTAGTCACAAGAGCGATGTCCATCTCCTTCTTGAAAACACATTACGCTTTGGCCTCAACCATTTTCTTTAGTAGTGAATTCTAGAGGCTCAGTACTCTCTTGGTGTAAACTATGATTCCTGGTTCTGGACTCCCCCAGCTTCAGGAGCATCCTTCCTATATCTAACCTGTTTAGCTCTGTTAGAATTTTATACATTTCCATGAGATCCCCCCTTCATTCTTCAAAACTCCAGTGAATACAATCCAATCATTTAATCTCTCCCCTTATGTCAGGCCCGCTATCCGATAAACAATTTGGTAAACCTTCTCTGTACTCCCTCCATAGCAAGAACATCCTTCCTCAGATAGGGGAACCAAAACTGTACACAATATTCTAGGTGTGAGCTCACCAATGCTCTGTAAATTTGTAGCAATACTTAGTAAGCATACTTACTCCTGCAGTCAAATCCTCTTGCTCTGAAAGCCAACATATGGTTTGCCTTCTTTACTGTCTGCTGCACCTGCACGTTTACTTTTAGAGACTGGTGCATGAGGACACCCAGGTCTGTTTGGAACTCAATTTATAACCATTCAAATAATAATTTGCTTTCCTATTTTTGTTACCAAAGTGAGTCACCTCACATAAATCAACATCAAACTGCATCTGTCATGCATTTGCCCAACTTAACCTGTGCAGATCACATGTGACATCTCTGCATCCTCATCACAGCTCGCCCTTCATCCCAGCTTTGTGACTTCTGAAGATTTTGAGCTATTACATTTAGTCCCCTCATCTAAATCATTAACGTACATTGTAAATAGCTGGGGTCCTACTACGTAACACTGCAGCACCCCATTAGTCATTGCCTGCCATTTAGAAAAAGACCCATTTATTTCTACTCTTTGTTTTGTGTCTGTTTAGTAATTTTCTACCAATCTCAAGATACTACCCATTCCCAAACACCTTAATTTTATACATTAATCTCTTATGTAGGATCTTGTCAATAGCCTTCTCAAAGTCCAAATAAACCACATCCACTAGCTTCCCCAATCAACTCTTCTTATTATATCCTTGAAGAAATCCAGTAGATTTTTCAGCATGATTTCCCTTTTGTAAATCTATGCTGACTGTGTCTGATTACACTACTGTTTTCTATCTGCTCTGCCATAAAATCCTTGAGAATGGTCTCATCTTCTTCTGAAGTCAGACTCACCGGTCTACAATTCCGTGTATTTTCTCCACCTTCTTTTCAAATAGTGGGATTTCATTACATACCCTTCAACTTGTAGGAGCTATTCACGAGTCTGAAGAATCTTGGACAATGATCACCAATGTATCCATTATTTCTGCCTTAAGTACTGTGGGAAATAGGGGGGTTTATTAGCCTTCAATCCCATCAATTGCCCCAACACCATTTCTCTACTAATAGATTTGCTTCAGTTCCTTCCTTTCACTAAATCTTGTGTTCCCCATCATTTTTGGTACGTTATTCATGTCCTCATTTGTGAAGACAGAAGTGAAATATGAATTTAGTTTGTCAGCAATTTCTTTCTTCCCCAGTATAAATTCCTCCATTACTGACTAAGCAAGCTCCAGCAGAGCACAGTCACAAATCAAAGTTCATTGTACCTCTTCTTCTACCTATTAATATGCTGCTTTGTGACATAAGCAAACCATTATGGAGCAGACTGGGACAGGACAAGTGATAGTATCATGATCTATATTTATAAATCATAAAAATTGACATAGCACCCTGATAGTTAACATCATCCCATCCCAGTCAGGGTGAGTGATTTTGTAGAGCACAAAATTCTTTAATAGACTCTTCAGACTGTTATACTTTACATCTACCCATAATTTGCTACACCAAACAAATTGCAGGGTTGTCCAGTCCCTCTGCTTACCTTTATCCTGGGACTACTGATACAAGTCAATGAGGGAAGATGTTGCAGTTATTTTCCAACACATTCATCACTCAGAAAGCCAACATGATATTGAAGTCAAACAACAGTTTTCCAAACATTTAGTGCAACTTCATTCTGTTTCTACTTACAGACATTTAAATTAGTTGTGTGAGATTGGAAATCTAAGAATCCCAAAAAGCATTAGGTAGAAAATGAGCTTGGTGACCACGCAAAACACCTAATTTTTATAGATTAGAGGGGGACAGAGAGAAAGATCTAAAGCAGAATACTGAGGGCTCAAGTCCCAGTTTCATTGATTTTTGTAAAAACTCATTAGGTTCTCTAATCCCTTTAAGGGAAGGAAATATGCCATTGTTATCTGGTCTGGGCTACATGTGACCACAGACTCACTGCAAAGTGGTTGACCCTTAACTGCCATCTTCAAAGACTTAGCAAGCCACTCCATTCAAAGGCAATTAGGGATGAGCATCAAATACTGACCTTGCCAGGGACACCTTTTTTAATTCATTCATGGGATATGTGTGTGTCACTGGGCAGATCAGCATTTATTGCCCATCCCTAGTTGTCTGGAGGGCAGTTGACCTTTAACTGCCTTCCAGTTTACCCTCCACATTACTGTGGGTCTGGAATCACATGTAGATCTGATGAGGTAAGGACTTAGATTCCATCTGACAAGTGACAATGGTTTCCTGGTCATCATTAGACTTTCAATTCCAGGTTTTAATGGAATTCAAACTCCACCAAATTCCATTGTCTGCCATGGTGGGATTTCAACCTGGGCCCCCCGAGCATTACTTGGGTCTCCAGCTTAACAGTCTAACAATAATACCACTAGGCCAATACCTCCCCAACATTGCATGAAAAAATAAAGAAAAACAAAACAAGTTGTTGTTGAGGAAACAAAGGCACAACATGCCAGCTAAATTGTGTCCTCAAGCTACTTTTTATTTATACACTGCTGATCTCTTTATTTGTCCACCTATGTGGAAAATCAACTCTGACTTCTCTTTATGATTCTCAAACTTGCAGGATGGGAGAAAGCAACTCCTGGATTAGTGGATTTTACCCAATTAGGAATAATCTTTTACCAGCTAATAATATTTCAGAAGCTAAAGTTTTCACGTTTTTAAGCTGTATATTATGAGAAGAATGGTTGAGAATACTTGGTGAATAGTGGATGAGAGGAATGCAGGAATGGTTAGATAAAAAAAAATTATGATGGTTTGAGAAAGTAGAGAATATGGGGAGAAGAAAGGAATAGAGAAAGCAAAAGAAGAAGAATGGAGAAAGCAGTGAGAAAGTTTAGCTTTTTGTAAATGGATTTGACATCTTGTGTACAGGGGTCAACCTCATTATTTATGTGTTTAAGCCTAGCATGTTTTCTGGCAGAATCACTGTTATGTCTCGCTGAGGTGGCACACTGGAAATCAAGTCCTGCTGTTCCTAGATTCATCACAAAAGTTTTTATAAAAAATTCAAAGAATGGAAAGTTACCAATTTACCCATCTGATAGACTTGTGTTGACAGAAAATACAGACCAAGTTTCTGTACTTAACAAGAACGACCATATACTACAAATAGATATATTCTAACCACAAGTAAACTATAAACTGTTGACATATAACTCCAGCAGTTAAAATCCTAACCCTCTCCTAACACCCTTCAGCCCACATATAGAGACAGGCACAGGCAAACAAAAACATTGGGTGAAGAAAAGAAACTCAGCAAACAGTTCAATGGCACCTGTCTGAAAACAAAAAATGTTGGAGATCACAACGGGTTAGGCAGCATCCATGGAGAGAAAGCAAGCCAACGTTTTGAGTCTAGGCGATTCAATTTGATGGAGCTTTTCTTTTGTTTCCCAAGTCTTTCAAATTCTGTAATCTTTTCCTTAGGTTCTTTCACTTCTTCACAGGAGGCACAGAGCAACTTGTTCACAAATTATAAACTCCCTAACATTATTAAAAAGCAACAGCAACTGATGACAGAAAATAAATGGCTCTTATTAGCCTCGGGGAGGGGGGGGAGAGAGAGGGGGAGAGAGAGAGAGAGAGAGAGAGAGAGAGAGAGAGAGAGAGAGAGAGAGAGAGAGAGAAAGAGAGAGAGAGAGAGAGATATATACACAACCTTCCCTTCCAGAGGTTCAATGGTTTCTCCTTCTATTGTTCATACCTGCAAGTTGTTCAGCTGCCCAGCAGCCAATTAGATAGCTGCTGTGAGGCTGATGGCATTTGGCATCCACAACTGATCACAGTTCCACAAACTAATCAACAACCTACTGCCAGCTGAATCAAACTTTGCACACTCTCCAGTACCATGTATCTATTTATACCTTCCTCCACTGTTTGCAAATAATATGGCTTTACATTGTTTTTCGGTAATTTGTTAAAATTACAGCAATCCCTTCCTCAGTCCTTTGTTGTCAAATAGTACTTTCTAATTCACTCCACAATCAAAAATAAAGTAAACTAAAAATAGACAGTCTTTGCAGCTGACGTTTTGGGATAGGAAGATTTCTCTTTAGAGATTGTCTCCATTGGGTATAGGTCCCCCTTGTATCTTGTGTGCACAGAGGGCTTGAATCACTGCGTAAAGTGGCTCTCTGTTTCATAATAGCCCTCAGTTGCAAAATATTGGACATCCTTGATGCTACTTCACAGATGAAGAATGCAAAGATTTTCAGTACAAAGGGATACTATTTAGCTCACAAACAAAAACAGAAATTGCTAGAAAAGCTCAGGTTTGGTAGCGTCTGTGGAGAGAAATCAGAGTTAATGTTTTGCTGCTTGGCCTGCTGTGTTCATCCAGCTCTACCCCTTGTTATCTCTCTTAATGTTTTTGGTGCAGTGAGCCCTCTTCGGAACTACTTCATACTATTTAGCTCATTGCATCTGTGCGGCATGAAAAAGAGTGATCCAATCTAATTCCACCTTTCAGCTCTGAGGCACTGTAGGTTAGGCTTAGAGTTGTATAAATGTATTGAAGGTTTCTGCTTCCACCAGCCAAGTTCCTTAATCCAATTATTTTAAATCTGTGACTCCTGGTTATTGACCTTCCTGGCAACATGAATATAGGTCCTTCCTAACCAATTCAATTAGACACATAATAATTTTCTAGGCCTCAATTAAATCTGCCCTCAGTCTCCTCTAATCCAAAGAATATAAATCCAACCCATCCAATTTTTCCTCATAGTTAATAGCCACTTGCACAAGTCAAGATTAGTTAGTTACTGTGGAGACATATTTTAGCACATGGAAGGAAAAGAAGGGAGACATAGAAGAAGAAGAAAGAAAAATCATTGAATAGAAACATTCAAATTGATTGTGAATTGATAGCCCTATTGGCTAAGTGGTCTCTGTATTTTAAGAAAATTTATTACAGGAGATATGAAGCTTTGGCATTTTATCCACTGAAGTTTAAAAGAATAAATTTCAAGATTAAATAAATTCTCAGAAAGAAGAATAATTGTGAAGAATCTGAGATCTAATCTAGAAGATTTTTTTAAAATCTCATTTCGTACAAGAATTTATCCACTATAAGTCAAGGAAATTTTATGTTAATAAAAGTTCTAAAAGAGAAAAAGTATATTAGCTAAAAGAATATTGCAAGGAGCTGTTTATGATTATATTTCTCTTTTCAACACATCTAATCTTTCTGTGTCTCTGGTGAGGCATCTTAAATTTAATATTGACCAATAAGTTAGCCACAAACCACATGGCTAATTGGGAATCTAGACATGGATAATTTAATCTTTTATTATTAAATTTAAAATGAATCATAGTCAACATTGTTGGTCATGTAATCTTAACACTGATTTGCACAATGTATACTTGTGTACTTTAAAATTTCTGTAAATATATTGGTAAAATAGTAAGATGAAAAGCAGATTGAAAGTTTTTGATTGATGCATGTGCAACAATTACTTGATTACTGCTTCTTGGTTATTTGCTAAAATAGTATGCAGTTCACCACCTCCTTCTCAACAGCAGTTAGGGATGGGCAAGCAACACCCTCAAACCACAAATTAATTTTTTTTTAAAAAGTAAAAATGTATAAGGAAACATTAACAACAGTGATTGGAAAGGAAGTTCTGCTTAGTTCAATCAATTGTAAAATCTGTTCAATCCAGCATAAGAAGACAATCCCAACCAATAGTAAGCAACATAAATATTGATGATGGATAATCTTTTGTGACACTATGATAAAAATGCTCTTCAATCCTTCAGAAAGGTGGAGTTCATGACACTGCTACATACCAATCCAGAAGTAAGCTAGTCAGGAAAGAGAGACTGCATCCAAAGTGAGACATAGCCTGAATGAATATAGTTCAGGGAATGTGGAGACAATATGGGAAATCAGTGAAGAGGAGAAGAGATGCTTTTTGCTTGCTATTTTTTGGCTTATACATTGTAAAGATTTTTTTTCAATAGGATAAATTGAAACCCAG
Organism: Stegostoma tigrinum; assembly: GCF_030684315.1. Lineage (NCBI taxonomy): Eukaryota > Metazoa > Chordata > Chondrichthyes > Orectolobiformes > Stegostomatidae > Stegostoma > Stegostoma tigrinum. Next base: position 12,335,033 of record NC_081379.1, read on the forward strand.
TCCCAGAGATCCAACACAACACAGTGACATCACAGGTAAACCGCAAGTTAATTGATTGGTGATAACGACTAATTTGACTCTTACAAGTTACGTTCAGATTGAGAGTAAATATGGGAAATATTTACAGGATACAAACTAAAAGATTAGTAGCAAACTTCTAAAAATCAAATTAAGAATTAAGTGATTAAAATAAAGATTCCAGGCCAGGTGATGTGTTATGACTGCATGATGTGGGAACCCATTGTGTTTCATACTGACCATATCTGTAGCAAGTCTGGGTTTCTGGAGGAGCTCTGGCTCAGAGTTGATGACCTGGAGTCTAAGCTTCGAGTACTGCAACACATCAAGGAGGGGAAGAGTTATTTGGAACCTGTGTTTCAGCAGGCAGTCACACCCTTTAGATTAACTACTTTGAATTCGGCCAGTGTCAGGGACAGAAAGGTGTTACAATGTGTGAGGCAGATAGAGGGATCCAGGAGTGTTGAAGGAGCCTCAGTCCTGGAGCTTGTCTAACAGGTTTGAGATTTTTGCTCCCTGTGTGGATGAGAGTGGGGGCTCTAGGGAGGATGTGAAAAATGACCATGGCACAAGGAGCCATTCAAGAGCACAGAGAAAAGAGAAATGTAGTTGTAATCTGGGATAGTATAGTCAGAGGAATTGAAACTGTTCTCTGTGGCCAGGATCAAGAGGCTGGTTTGTCTACCTGGTGCCTCGGCTAAGGATATCTCATCTGGGCTGCAGAGAAACTTGTAGCTGTCAATGCTGTAGGCAGAAACAGAAAAGAGGTGCTACTGAGAGAATATGAGTAGCTAGGGGGCTACATTACAAAGCAGAACCAAATAAGGTTTTTAATTTCTAGATTATTACGTGAGTCGTGAGCAAAATGGAACAAGGTCAACAAGATTAAGGAATGGTTCAGAAATTGGTATGGGAGAAATGGGTTTGGATTAATTGAACATTGGCATCACTACTGGGGAAGGAGTGAGCTGTTCTGAAGGATGACATGATCTACCAGGAGGAGAAGGTGAGGAGCAAGGGAAGGGAGACACTGAGGTGGGAGGCTGCAGAAGTAGTAATGGGGAACAAAGAAATGGCAAAGAAACTGAATGGGTACTTTGCATTGGTTTTCACAGTGGAAGACACCAGCAGCATACCAGAACTTCAAGAGTCAGGGAGCAAAGATGATTGCAGAGGCCATCAATAAGAAGAAGGTGCTGGGGAAGCTGAAATTCCTAAAGGTAAATAAATCACCCAGGCAGATGTACTACATCCCAGAGTTCTGAAGGAGATAGGTGAGGACATTGTACAGACAGTGATCTTTCAGGAATCAATGGAGACAGGGATGGTCCCAGTGGACTGGAAAATGGCTAATGTAATGCCACTATTTAAGAAGGTTCTTTACTTGAAAGACTTTAGAAGTATGAGGGGGAATCTGATTGAACCCTACAGAATACCGAGAGGTCCTGTATACAGTGAAGGTGGAGGAGTTATTTCCAGTAGCATGAGAGGCTACAACCTGAGTGCACAACCTCTGAGTGAAGGGATGACCATTAAAATTGAAATAGGGTGGAATTTCTTCAGATTGAGGATGGTTAGTCTGTGGAACTCACTGGCACAGAGGGATCCATAGGCCAAGTTGTTGAATATATTTAAGATTGAAATAGAACATTAGTATATGTTATTGCGAAGGGGCATAGAGAATTGTCACCTAGTTTATCAACATACTCAGTTCATATTCACACCTAGGGAAAGCTAGCTTGAATTTTCATGCCATTATGGCCTAGCAGCTTCTATACCAATCATCAATTGTATCAGAATCAATGGAGAATATGGGCATAATTTTAAATTTCACAGGGAAGCAGGTTTAGGTGTAGATTGTGAGAATGTGGTATGATTGAAATTGCAGGGTTTGTGATTTGAAGAGTATACAAGAAATAGCGAGGAAAATCAGGATATGGGACTTGACATATTAAAGTGTTAGGGCACTGTCCGTTCCTACTTTCCTAAGGTTCTCAAACCTTTCATGACACTATTCACATTCTCTGGCTGTTCAACTCCTCCGCCACTACATCTGTTCCTACCTGGTTGAAGAGGGTGGTCTTGTCCTCCTACCCATGGCAAAACACTGAACTTCAGTCACTCAGGTCCTGCAATAGGACTGTGAGGTAAGAGTTGAAGACCAGGAGAACAGCCTTATAAGTAACATTGCATTCCTATGTTTGCTGAAGCCACAAGAATCAATAAACCTGTGTCGTTCTAAATTTTGCCTGGGTCCCTTTAACTAGAAATGTTTCATGGATTTGGTGCATTATCTTGTTCATTTTCTCTGAGTGAATGGAAAACCCAGAATTGAGATATCAACATCATGGCTGAGTTTGAAGAGCTATAGTAAAGTCAGCTTCAAAGACAAATGGGTTTCCTACCTACAAGCAGCCTCTCAACTGAGTATGACTGTCTGTTAAACATTGGAAAATAAATCTCCACCTAAATTACCAAGTTTCTTAATTTATTCTTTATCACATTTCTCCCCCAAGGTGTAACAGAAGGGTGGTACAGATTAAATGAATTGATGAAACTGAAGTAATTAAATGTAACGCAATTACACAGACAAGTGGTACCCCAATAGACGGTCTCATATTTGTTTGTCAGTTGGTGCTACTTTACTTGACCTCAAACAGAATGGCAATAAGGAATGTAAAACTGATCTGGCTGTCTCCTGGATAAGTGAAGAATGACGGAATTCAACAAGGGTGCTTGCTTTTGATTCATATACACAAGTCCATTTGTTTTGTGTGAAGATTAGGTTAGAAGAGAAGCAAATTGACTACAATGCCTTTGATGGTCAAAGTCAGAAGTCACACAACACCAGGTTATAGTCTGAGATAACAAAGTGTGAAGATGGATGAACACAGCAGGCCAAGCAGCATCAACAGGTTTTGGAGCATAGCCCCTTCGTCAGGTCACACACACTCGCATACATGTGAACATACACATACTTTCTCTCATACATACACTCTCACACACACACTCTGTCTCTCTCTCTCTCTCTCTCTCTCCCTCCCTCACACACAAAAAAACACACACATAAATCTTTGGGGTAAATCTGCATTTGCAGATTTGTAATTGCAGATACAATCTATTTTGTTCAAAAAGCACACAATTTGTAAGCAGCCAATTTGCCATTTTAAAAATTCCTACTTTGAAAATAAACCAGTCTGACTCCAAGTAGATACACAGCCAGATTCTAAACAAGACCTCACACCTAAAATGCATTGTCTGACCTGAGATGTCACCTCTGGCATTCTGACAAAACATTTAGTTATCTCAGGGTAAGGACTTCAAAGAAATTCTGGGATTTGCATATTAATCCTTTCCATCTGATTAAAGCTTTAACAGCTATCTTAGATATGTTCAATACATTTGCTTCAGTTCTATGACCCTTTGATCGTTTGCATATAAATTCCCTATCCGATGCCACCTGTCTCACTGACACCTGAAAAAAGAGCATCACCCCAAAAGCTTGTGTCTTCAAATAAACCTGTGGGACTATAACTGGGCATAGTGTAATTTTTGACCTTGTGTCGTGTGACTCCTGACTTTGTCCATGCCAATCCAACACTGGCACCTCCACATCATTTGTTGGTCAAAAATGCAACAAATTCTGTAGGTTCATATGTTACTTACACCCTGAATTTGAGCCAGGAGGCCTGGGTTCAAGTACCCTCTACTCCAGAAGTATGCAACAATATGTCTTAACCTGTTGATTAGAAAATAATCTTTTTTACAACTTGTCACTGAGCCAAATATTGGAAAGAAGGCTTTGAATTATATAGAACATTTTACAACCACCAGACTTCACCAAATGTTTTACAATCAATGAGGAACTTTCAAAAGTGCTGTCACTGTTATAAGAAATGTGGCAGCAATTTGGAAAAGCAAACTGCTGAAACAGCATTGTTATAATGATTAGAAATTCCATTTTTATAGAGTTTATTATAGGATAAATATTGGGCAGCGTAACAGGGAGAGTTTCCCTGAAGTAGTAGCACGGTCTCACCTGACAGAGCAGAAGGACACCTCCGGTTATTATCTTACCCGCAAAACAGAACCTCTGCCAGTGTAGCCCTTCCTCAATACTACACTACAGTATCAGAGAAGATTCTTTTGCATGACTTAAAGTGTGAGACTTAAACTCGCAACATTCTGATTTAAGTGAAAGTAACCAAGTGAACCACAGCTGAGATTGTGGAGGGTGTCTTTTCTTCATGAATTGTATCCAAGTATTCCAAGAAACTGAAAGAAATTAGCGAGGGATTGCAAAGCAATTTCAGAACTACTCATGCTCACAGCTTTGTAAATTGCTTAGGTTTAACACCTCTTAATATGTGAATTGCACGTGAGTGAGTTCCCGTAATTAAAGTCTCTCTTGAATGGATGCTTACTCTGCATTCTTCCAATTTGCCTAGCAGCTACACTCTCTTGCTTTTTTTTGTCAAACACTGCTTTCTCTTCAATTAGATACTGATATTTAATGGACTTTGAGCTACAGAGCCAGGCCATTTGTTAAATGAACGGCCAGTTTCTCTAAAATGCAAACTCCTCACTATCAAGTAGACAGAATCATCAGGATTATTGGTTTTCCAGGCAGAATCTGCATTATCTGCCATGTAGTTACTCCTGTAATTTTTAATCTTTTTTTATATAGCATTAAACTAAAATAAAATAACATTGAATTAACCATGAGTGGAGCCTGATTTATGGACTAAGCTGAAATGTTAGTCTTGTTCCTATCAAAATAAGGTTTTATATACACTGTTGGTCAAAATGGAAAAAAAAATTATTTTACTAAATGCTCCAGGTTTTGTTCTTGCTTTCCTTTCTTAAAGGTGCTGATTCAAGCTGGAAAGCAACTCATAAAACTTGAGTGCTCTCTAGTACCTCTCTGAAGCGGTCTTTCTTCAAGAGCAAGTTTAAACAGTAGCCATTGCTCAGCTATATGACCTTATTGGGCATCGCAGCCAGCCCAATTTTGCTCCTTCCTTGATGAGCAAACAAATAAATTATACAATAGAGGTCACAGGGTGGAGATCAGAATGATAAACTCTGGCCCAGAACACATTAGGATCAATTGTGCTTCAGTTGCTCCCTAGCTGGGATTAATTAAATGAGTCAAACCATCAATCTTCTGGTTTGAAAGGTTTAGTTTTTTTCCTTTCTTATGTATGCCTTTATTTTCTTTCATTCAGTACTGCTGGTATTCTGTACATTGCTCCAATTTTTGGTACCTTTCTGTCTGACTCTTCTTTAAGCCCTGCATTCATTTTTATTTTCATTTGCCAAAGATATATAATCATTCTTCTATGTTAATGCAGACAATAGGACTCACCCTCTTGTCAGTTCACAGACATTTATCAGAAAAGTCACTAAAAAGTGATTGCAAGTGGAAAATGTGGCTTTTTCTTTATTCTCTCCTTAAACAAAGATGTTGAGGATTATAATAGCAATCTGACTGCTTCCTCTACCGAGATAGGCTAATTTAGGAAAGATTGCAAAATGAACGTGGAGACTCCCTGACAGGTTAGGTTTACTGACAAACCAAATGGTTAAGTTTACTCAATGAGCCTTCTTGCATGTATTTTTTTTGAGAGCTCTTAGTACCTGTACTGGAACTGTTGATGTGTATCTTATTTTGTTTCCATCTGTAAAATTCAGATTATTTTTTCCCGTATATGTTGATACATTCAAAAACATCACGGATTTGTAGCTGAAGATGTTTGGTGAACTTATCTTAGGTTTTGGTGCAAAGATGACATTATGCTCCTTATGGAGAGTGGCATTTTGTTGGACATTACTAAAATTCATTTCCTCACTGGTTTAAACTCAGTGGCTGGCATCTTATTGTAAAAGTTCTGCTTGCACCACATGTTGCAGTTGCTAACCTATTTAAACCAGTATGCTCAAAATAATAAATACAGGAAATTCAACCCCTAAACCAGCAGCAAGTAACGTGACACGTTAAGCATTTTATCTTGCTCACAAATAGAGGCAGTAGTGATATTGCTCACATGTCAGTACAAGAACACTTTGGGACACGTGATCATAATTCTATTAGTTTTAAAATACTTATGGAAAAGGATAGACCTGATCTAAAAGTTAAAGTTCTGAATTGGAGTAAGGGCATTTTTGATAGTATTAAGCAGGAACTTTCAAAAGTTACGTGGAGAAGGCTGTTCGCAGTCAAGGGGGTTGGGAGATATTTAAATATAAGATAACGAGAATCCAGAGACAGTGAGTTCCTGTAAAGGCAAAGAGCAAGGCTGGTGGTTGTAGGAAATGCTGGATGACTAGAAAAATTGAGGCTTTGGTCAAGAAAAAGAAGGAGGCATATGTTGGGTTTAATCTGCTGGAATTGAATGAATCTGAGGAATATAACGGCAGTAGGAGAATACTTAAGAGGGAAATCAGGAGGGCAAAAAGGGGACATGAGACAGTTCGGCAAATAGGATCAAGGAAAATCCAAAGAGATTCTACAAATACATTAATGGCAAAAGAGTAACTAGGGAGGGAACAGGGCCCCTTAAAGAACAATGAGGCGGTTATGTGTAAAACCCTAGGAGATGGGAGAGATACTGAACAAATATTTACTGTGGAGTATTTACTGTGGAGAAGGACATGGAAGCTAGGGAGCTTGGGGAAATAAATAGTGATGTCTTGAAAAGTGTCCATATTACGGAAGAGGAGGTGCTTAATGTCTTAAAACACATAAAGGTAGATAAAACCCTAGGGCCTGATCAGGTGTATCTGAGAACTTTGTGAGAAAGTAAGGACAAGATTGCTGGGCACCTTGCTGAGATATTTGTACCATCAACAGCCACAACTGAGGTGCCTGAAGACTGGGTGGTGGCTAATGTGGAGCCATTATTTAACAAAGAATTTAAGGAAAAGCCAGGAAACCACTGCCTGGTGAGCCTGACATCAATGGTGGATAACTTGTTGGAGGGGATTCTGAGGGATAGAATCTACACACATTTGGAAAGGCAGGGGCTAATTACAGATAGCGAACATGGCTTCGTTCATGGGAACACATGTCCTGCTAACTTGATGAGATTTTTGAAGAGGTGACAAAGACAACTGATGAAGGCAGAGTGGTAGATGTTGTCCATATGGATTTCAGCAAGGCTTTTGACAAGGTTCTGCATGGTAGACCAGTTAGTAAAGTTAGATCACATGGAAGCTATGGAGTGCTAGACAATTGAATACAAAATTGGCTTGAAGGTAGGTGACAGAGGGCAGCGGTAGAGGGTTGTTTTTTTGGACTAAACACTGTAACCAGCACTGTGCCCCGAAGAACAGTGCTGAGTCCACTGTTTCTCATTATTTACATAAATGATTTGGACGTGAATATAAGAGTTCAGTGAGTCTGTGGACGACACCAAAATTGGTGGTATAGCAGACAGTGAGAAAGTTATCTAACATTACAAAGAGATCTTTATCAATTGTGTCACTGGGCGGAGGACTGGCAGATGGAGTTGAATTTGGATGAATGTGAGGTATTGCATTTTAGTGACGCAGACAAGGACAGGACTTATACAATTATTGTGGGGGGTTGGGTAGTGTTGTAAAACAAAAAGATCTAAGCGGCCAGAACTACACACAGTACTCTAAAAATGGCCTTAGCAATGTCCTGTACAACTGATCAACATCCTGTACAACCACACGATGCCCCAACACTTATACTCAATGGTCTGAGCAAGGAAGGCAAGTGTACCAAACCCTTCTCTACCACCCTATCTACCTGTGACATAAATTTTGAAGAATTATGTGCCTGAACCCCTAGGTTTCTCTGTTCTGCAATATTACCCAGGGCCCTACCATTAACTATATAAGTACTGTCCTTGTTCGCATTACTAAAATGCAATACCTCACATTTATCTAAATTAAACTCCATTTGCCACTCCTTGGCCCATTTAGCTCAGTGGTCAAGATATCATTGGAGTCTTAGATAACGTTCTTCACTCTCCACTTTATCACTAATTTTGGTGTCATCCACAAACTTACTAACCATGTTTCCAATATTCACATCCAAATCATTTATATAAGTGACAAACAACAGTGGACTCAGCACGATTCTCTGTGGAACACCACTGGTCACAGATACCCAGGAAATATTAGCATATAATATTTCAAAGAACACTTTGCATTCTTCAAACTCCAGAACCCATAGGCTTAGCTATTCACTGTCCATTCAAACCAATCTCCTCATCCCAGAAATATTTCTGGTAAAACTATATCGCACTGTCTCAAGAAAGTATATCCTTCCTCGGGTAAAATAATCAAAACATGCATTATGCAAATACAAAACAAGCATAATGATGTTAATATCACCAACGTTAACTTTCAGCCAAAACTGATGGCATTAATACATCTTCCTTAAAGCCTTACAAAATGTATCTTTATAGTTCATTGTTTGAATTTAGTATTGTTAAATATTGCAGGTTTTTTGTCAAAATAAAGTGGGGCAATAGAGTTGTAAAACTGTCCTTATGCTTCTGTGTTAAGATGGCAAAATCAGTCAAGATTCCTGCTGCTGATTGTGATCAAGTGGCCCCCCACATGGAAAGTAGGTTCATATGGTGTCAGGTGAGATTTGGTTGTCATGAATATTTTCAGCTATTTCCAAATATTTTCCCTCTTCCAGCTTCCAACAGGCTAGCACAAACATGAATGGATTCCTTCCTTGTCAAAAACTTTCTAAGCTTCCAAGGTCATAATTTCTGGCAACAGAATATGTTTTCACCCTTCACATTCTTCTATTCATTCCCAAATTCACTTACGCCAAATCACAAAAGCATTGAAATCAATTGCAGTCTCCTTGTTAGCACTTCAAATGAAATCAGTCAACTCATCAAAGATCAAACATAACAGCTTCCTTAACTATATAGCTCAGATCCACACTGGGTGGTGTATCTTTCCACTGAGCCATTCAAAGCACTGAACAAGCTATTGTTTATCAGACAAGTTTCCATTATTCCCCAGAAGAACAGTAAACAGCCAACCATAACACATAGCTCACTGCAGTGTGGTTAATGCAAGTCCATAAGTAACTGTGTGAGATTCACATCTTTTTAATTTACCGGATTTTTACTGCAAATGTGACTAGGTTATTAGAGGGAGATAACCCAATAGATATTAGGCATCTTCACTTCCAAAAGGTAGCTGATAAAGTACATTACAGGGTATTGTTAGCAGAGATAAAGTCACAAAAATTAAGAAAGAATGGTGAATCAAAAATTGACCAGACAGCAGGATGCAGGGGGTCATTATAAATGGGAATACTTGCAGCTTCGGAGAAATTATTAGTTCAGCTCTCCAGAGACAAGTGCTTGGACTTTTGGTTCTCACAATGTATTTTGATGAGTGTGGTGAGGGGATTAGAAGATGTTCTGCTACATTTGCTGACAACACAAATTTCTGTGGGATAGCAAGAACTACTGTGGAATAAAATATCAGTGAGTTTTGAGAAGATGTGAGTTTCTGGATGTGAGTTTGCTCGCTGAGCTGGAAGGTTAGTTTTCAGATGTTTCGTCACCATTCTAGGTAACATCATCATTGTGCCTCCGATGAAGTGCTGGTGTTATGTCCCACTTTCTATTTATCTGTTTAGGTTTCCTGAATATCATTCGGGTTGTCTGGATTCATCATTTATTGTTTAGTCATCAATTTGAGTCATGATTGATGCCTTTGTTTTTAACGTGATAAATGCAAAATGGAGTGCTGTGCTCAGATTTTATTAAAGTGGAACTTCCATATGAAGTCCACTTGACTTGGGAAAACCTAAAGCTACATTAGAAGATATTTTATCCTTCCATGTCTTCCATAACTGGAAAGAATGGTATGAACTGTATGACATGGAGGTGAAATATTGGTGTTAAGAGATTATACTAATGATAGTTGTGATCAAATATAGGTGGGATAATGAATGAAGAGTATCATTTAAGAAGCACTACGTGCAATCTGTCCAATTGCAAATTTGTGTCAATATCCTAGTTAAGCTTAATGTTTGGAGAACAGTCATATCTAAAATGTTAACTCATCTGGTTTATCCAGGTTCTGAATGAACTGACTTGTTTTCTTTCCAATGATTGTAGAGGTGAAGATAGTTGCAGAATGCACAAACAAGAATTGAGATTAGGAGAATTTAGTATTCCCCAATGAGTGATTTTGAGCAGGAGAGATCCCCCAGCACAACTTATTTGTAAAGGAGTTGGACAAAATATAAATTAGACTGGAGATTAGAAGAGTTCATGTAAGCATGAATAGTTAGTGTGGCTTTAGCTCTCTGGGAACTATCTGGGGGAAAATTTCTTTTGCTCTTCACATGTTAATTAAAAATATACTTTAGATTTATTTCCATGGTAACTATTATGAGTAAAATTGTAAACATATTATTTTAGGAAGCCTCAATTATTTACTGGAAATGGCTCTTGCACAAATAACCCCTGATGTGTCTGTGATATTACTAATAAGCAAGACATATCTTGCCACCATCCCCAAACTCATATTTAAAATGTAAAGACCAAGGTTAACTGATAAAAATCAATTCTTTTTGCTGAATACATCTTTGGATTTTCTTTCTGGGGAGGGGAAGGTGGCTGGTAGTGCACTTCATTCAGGTTCCTGGTTATGACCCTTGTGATTATTTATCATTTTCATAGGATTAAATAGAGAAAATCCATCATAGCAGCAGAATGACTTGTTGCGACAAATTTACCTTATTTTGTCAGACTTTCTGCACAATATATTAATTTATAGTTTCCTAATGGCTCATTTGATAGGCATAATATGGCACCAAGCTGTACAACAGATACCAGCCCCTGGGCTTTATAAAGTTAGCTGATCTTAGCTAAATTAACAGTAGGATGTCCCAATAACAGTGATGTGGGCTACAGACAATAAAAATCCATTCATCAGTGACCCCATTGGAAAATATGCGTGAATTCTCCACCCTATTTTACATTTATTAGTATTTTGTTATACTATATCAATCAATAGTTAAACTGGTGTCCTTATCCAGGCCCTTCAAATATGAGACTTTCCTTACACATTGGTGTTATCAGCAATTTTCATGTAGGCTTTGAAATGTAACTCTATAAATAATCCCTGCCCTGCTAAGTTTATAAAACCATTTTTTTTGCGATGAAGGCAAACCTCTAGAATATTGAAATGTTGCGCTATTATCACGGTCATCAACTTGAAATAAACTTTATTCACTGATGTTATCTGACCTGCTGCGTGTTTTACTTATTTCGTGAGCCATTTGACCATTCAGGTATCCAAAGAGAGCTTTGACTGCCGAATCGAATCGTTTCCTTTCACACGAATGGGAGAATATAAATTTTGCGAATCAAGGTAATCTACAGGACTAAAGCGTATATGGGAGTATTAATTGTCCGGTAACGTCATCGAAAAATCACGAGTGAAACTGCCTAGCTCAATCCAGAAGTTTTAAAAAGTCGTTTCGTTATTCTGACTCACAGCGAGTAAGTTTTAAAATCAAGGTCAAAATTTTATTTAGCAATTTTTCATGAAACAAAATGCAAAGTACAGCATCCAAACGATGCCAGAGTGAGCGATGAGGTGCCGGTTTCTATTTGCTGTGGGAATAATGCTATCCAAAAGCCAGCTATCACCAGCTGCTACTTGACATCACTGAGATTTGAGTTTGGGTGAAGATGCGGTTACATATTGCTGCGAGAGGGACGAAAATGACACGTCAGATGCTGAAATGAGTCTTTATTTTTCTTTCTCTGAGCTGTTGATTGACCTGGTGATAATAATAGGTGGATGATGGATGAAATTTTGCGCAGTACCCATACCCGGCATGCTTGCTGTAATTTTTTTCTCTCTCCATGACTAAGTAACGGCAACACATTACATCAAATTAGAGGGCCCACTCTGAAGAACGGGAGAATGAAAGTAACGGCTTCCGGTGAAACACAAAACGATGGAGCTACATAGAGGAGAACACGGGCAGACTTGAGATTTTCAGGGGAAAGAAGGCGGCATATTTGGACCCCAGCAAGCCTCACCCAGCAAGGGAAAGAAAGGACACAGTTCCGCTTGCGGAAGGGAGACGGATCAGAAGCAGACAGGCTTGAGGTTGCCGGAAGAGATCCTTTGATCGAAAGTGTCAAATGAAAAATAAAGGAAATTTTAGAAACAGTTGTGAGAGAGGCCAGCCGGGGAGCTGCGGGGGTAGAAACGGCCACAAGTAGTCTGTAGAGAGATCATATCATCAGTTCCAGACGACACTACACCAGACCGGATACACACTTGCGGCCGAAGACAGAGTAGAGATCAATGCAGCAACAGCAAGATCCACGCCTGCCGAGATCGAGTGGCAGATACAACCAAACTCAAAGCAGCCCGTGAGGCGAATCTATAAGGATCAGATGAAGCAGTCTCAGGAAAAAACACCAGCACCAGGGAAAGGAGAAACAGAAGATCAACAAACCTCTGGATTTCTATAGAGGATGAAAGTGCGAATTTGGATTGTTTATGTATTCCTGCTGTTAACAATATATCTACTTTCCCCAGGATTGAGAAAATGCATGTCCTGTCCAGTAGGTGAACACTTTTTATTTTATAACTGGAGCATTCCCGAGTTGGATTAAACCTTAGACCTGGTTTCTTCTTAAAACACATCTTATGCGTATAATATGTAAGAAAATTTCGTTGTATTAAAATTAACGAAGGTTTGAATAGTGCAAATGAACCCAGCTTGCACGCTGAGAAGGATAAAAAAAACATTACTATTTTTCTACCGGCTGATGTTCAGGCTTTGAGTAATCATAAACGGAACGACTGGTACATTCGATGCTTGAGAACTTTTCGTTGGAAACTTTTTCATTAGTCGACACATTAACGCGTGGATTTAAAAAGGTCTCTTCCATGGAGACCCTGGATCCGGCGGCTAGCCGGGTGGTCCCAGTACTCAGGCTGGTTAAGGACAACGAGTTGCTGTGGAGGAAGTTCCATTCAGTGGGCACCGAGATGGTAGTGACAGGCAGAGGAAGGTAACACAATAGACAATGTAACCTAACGTTTTCCATATGATTTCCTCCACTGTTCGCTTTCACTCCGTCTAAATGACCCCATCTAGGCCACGCCCACTCAGCGGTACTGAATCAGACTGGAACAAAAACATAAGTTGCTGGAAAAGCTCAGCCATTCTGGCAGCATCTGTGAAGAGACAACAGAGTTAACGTTTCAGGTCCAGTGACCCTTCCTCAGAATAGGGTTCGTTCTGAGGAATAGTCATCGGACCCGAAACGTTAACTCTGATTTTTCTTCACAGATGCTGCCAGAATGGCTGAGCTTTTCCAGCAATTTCTGGTTTCGGTCCTGATTTGCAGCATCCGCAGTTCTTTCGGTTTACTGGGGCGCGGTTCGAAGAAGACATCACAGAGTGGCACGGTGTGGTACTTCAACGTTGGCAATAAATTGTAACTAGGATGGACATTCTCGCATTACAGACACAAGATTCAATTAGGTTAACAAAATATAAAACAATTGCTAATTCCCACAAGAGGTTTTACTATTTTTTTCTTTTAAGAAGTGCAATAAAAATGAAAGTAAGGGCAATGTGGTGACGCTGTCAGAGCGCTGAGTGGATAATCATCGCGACTCTGCGCCGTTCTGGCGAAACGGCATCCAGCTTGAATGTATTCCAGTATTGTAGTCAAATTCGCTGAGGATACAAAGATGAATAACAAAGTTGTGAGGAGTCAACGAAACGATCTCGATAAAGTCTGTGGCAGTAAGGCCTGCTGCGATCAGACTAATCCTCCAACCACCCACTACCTCAACTGAGCCTCTTGGAATGAGCAAATAGTGGGCAATGAGGCTGCAGGATGGCATGGATAAGTAGCTGAACATTGAAATATACTGGACACTTATGGAGAGAAAGCCAGGAAAAGTTTGGATTGGTGGCTTTCTTAATTAATGATGGTATTAACACAATAGAGAAAGAGAACTTAAGTTCAGGAAACTAGGACATGAAAAAAGTTTTGGATCGTGGAAGGAAGCAATAAATAAAAACAAGTCACGTGTGAGAGTAGTTTACAGGCCCCTAGCCAACCCACCAGGTTGAGTGGAATGTAAAGGAAAGGCAGTTGTTAATTTGGCAGAAAGGCACAGCAATACTGGTGGACATTTTTAGAGACTGTAAAAATCAGATGGTCAAAGTTAATCTAGATACCGTGTTCATACAATGTTTTCCGGATAGTTTCTTATTACTGCACATTCTGGAGCCAACCAGAAACACGTTTAAATAGAATATGATTAATTCATCATCCTTCAGTTGTAGCAACTATAAAATGATTGGATGAAGGGTCTAGGCCCGAAACGTCAGCTTTTGTGCTCCTAAGATGCTGCTTGGCCTGCTGTGTTCATCCAGCTCCACACTTTGTTATGTTACGATGCACGTGCTGTGTTTAGATTTCCAGAAGGCATTTGATAAAGTTCCACATCAAAGATTATATTAGTAAATATGCCAAAAGATAAAGCTCATGGTGTAGAGAGTAGCATGTTGGCATGGTTGGAAGTTTGGCTGGCTATAGGAAGCAGAGAGAAAACATAATGGGTCTTTTTTCAGGTTGATAGTATGTAATAAGTGGTATGCCACAGGGATTAGAACTGAGACTTCAACTGTTCACAACTTATAAAGATTACTCGAATGAAAAGTCAAAAGGTATAGTTGCCAAATCTGATGACGACACAAAAATAGGCAGCAGAGCAAATTGTGTAGAGGACATAATGAAGCTACAAAAGATATAGGTAGGTTAAGTGAGTGGGCAGAAAATTAGCATATGAAATTTAATACAGGCAAGTGTGAGGGTAGGTCAAGTGAGTGGGCAAATGTGAGGGTATCCACTTTCGTAGGAAGAATGTAAAGCGAGAGTTTACAGGATGCAGCAGTACACAGGGATTTGGATGCCCCTATACATGAAACAAGCATTGTAGCATATAATTACAGCAAGTTATTTGGATGATTAAATTGAGAAGGAGTAATGATTACATTTCCACAGAAAATAATGGCAAACTTGATATTATTAAATTTGGTACTGATTATGCAGACTAAATTGCAATATATAATTAGGATAACGCTAACCCTAACCCTAACCCTAATCCTAACCCTAACCCTAAAGCCTCTTCTTGCATTTTTGGACCACCTTACCAAATCCAGTTTGGAAATTAATCAGCCGCAGGCCTCATTTGAGATACTGTCATTGGTTATCTTTTTATAAAATTCATCCCTGGATTGCTAGATTGCTAGCATAGGTCAGCATTTAGTGCCCACCTGTAATTATCCTTGAAAAGATGGTGATTGGTTGCTTTCTTGAACCATTGTAGTCCTTGGATTGTAGCTAGTGCTTCTCCAGTAACCAAAAATGTATGGAGTGATGTTATCACTAGTTACCCCAGTAGCTAATTTTATTAATGTGAAATAAGTCTTAGAGATCAGGATTGATTTTTTGTCTCTATGGAATTAACTGGCCCTCGTGGAAGCAGTACAATTTTGTGTCTTTACCCTTGGAAAAAGTAGAGAAAAGTAGGCAATATTTCTGCTCCATTAGCCCCTGCTGGAAATGGATATGGATGTTAGATGAAAACAAAATTGACTGATTTTAGTTCATTGAACTACACCTTACCATGTGTCTGTGGTTGGTGGTTTGTGGAACAGTCAAAGCTGCAAATATAAAAATAGGAAAGTACTCTAGATGCTGGAAATCTGAAATAAAAATAGAAAAAGCAGGATCTGGCAGCATTTGTGAAGAGAGAAACAGAGTTAACATTTCATATTGACAAACTTGCCCATGAAATTAGGAATTCAGGTTTAATAGCCCATGGTTGACTCAGTGGTAGCTGACAGCCTTCCAATGAAGTTGGAACAGTAAGGATAATCTTTAGCTTTTTTTGCTGCTTTGGAAGATTTTTCTTAAAAAAATTATTCTTCCTGGAATAATACTAAATTCTAGGGGATTTCAAACAACATACTCTTCTTCACATCAGGGTACAGAATGGAATGGTTAAAGAGGAAGTTGGTTGACTTTCTTCTCAACTGAGTGAGATACAAAGGGAATCATAACAAGATAAAATCATTAATGTATTAACGCAAATATAATTCTTCAACTGTGGTACATTATGATACATTGGAAGAAGTCAACTTTCATAACATTGTTATGTGGCAGATCAATGGTAGAGTACATTCAGCTTATAACTTCCATTTCCAAGGAAAGATCCAGGCAGAAAATTTCACCATTTCAAACCTGCTGCTTCCTCTTCATTCAATATAAACTTGTTCAGATCTAGTTCTGTGAACACATGCAGCCATTCAGTCCTTCATTTATCTGTAAGCTGGCCAATGAATGTTGGAAAGCTATTACTGCTGATTTTAGTTGTATTCTGACTTTACATCCATGCATGTAAAATTTCTAATGATGACTATTACCCCTTCTTTCCTGACACAACACATTAAGTCCAAATGCATTGTATTTAATATTCCAACTGACAAAAACAGAGAAATTAGAACAGTTAACAACTAAACTTGTGGTTCCCAGTTTGTATGCTTCAGATATTCATTGACCAATGCACTGGGCTGTCAGAGCACCTAAACTGGTTTATGCTGTCAGCTATCCAACATCTTCTTCCCAGCACTAGCAATACAATTTCTTAAGGAGCATCTACACCCACAGTAATGCGGTGATGAAATAAGATGATCTGCACTCCATATGCTTATTGATTCAATTTGTAAATGCTGCACAGTTGAAGAAATTTCTGGAATGTTGATGATAAGCTCCAAAACAATGCTTTGTTTAAACAGCTTTGTAGAAAAGCTCTTAAATTACAAGTCATCCAGCACTAGATACCCAAACTAATAGATTTATTTCTTTAATTTGGCACTTACAGAATAAAGGGTAGTTTTGACCCTACTGTTTTCCTTTCTCCTGAAGGCAGTATTTGGAACTGCTGGTACTCTGCAACTTGGTCTAGTCACCATGTGGGAACTTTGGCAGTGTCCATCACCAGGCTATTTAATTTCACCAGGACGGGGGCGAACACATGACATTTCCAGCAAGGGCTACTGGTTTTCATAGATACCAGTTGTCTATGTTTCATGCTGAGTTAGTATTTTGGAAATCCAGTTCCTGTGTCAGTATTCACTAACAAAAGAAAAGAGCATGAACTTGGACACTTGTCCTGTTGTTACTGGAAGTAATTCTGGACCATACATATCAAAGGTAGGAATTCTTGAAAGTTTAAAAGATTCTGTCTAATTTATGCTGCAACTAGAATGACTGTTATTCATAACAGCAGCTAGGCAGTATTGGCACCAAATGAGGTAATTTATGAAATGTAAGAAGAAATGAATAAAATCAGTAAAATAAATTGAAGGGAGAAATCAATGTCAAAGATGAAGGCAGAAGGAGGCAGCAGTCAGGTCACCTGACATGGGCTAGAGGACTACAGAGGGATCAAGAATACAGAAATAAAGACAAGGCTGAAAGAAAGTATCAGGATGAATTAAGGTGGGAGCAAATGAAGTAAAATGATGGAAATTAAATAGGATACATCAAATCTGTGAATGTAGGCCTTGGGATATATATCTTTTGTGAGCTAAAGTGTGAGGATTAGAAGTGCATAAGTGATGATCTTTGCAACTTTTGGGATCTAATTGGTCTATTGCTAATCCAACTGTCACTTCATTGTGAAGTTTGCAAGTGCTTAAAATTAACTGGAATGTAACTGTTATAATGCAGAATTTTTTTTAAAATCCCTAGGAAACATATGACCTCAGGCTTAGAGCTATAAATATCTATGAATGGAAGGTCCTGATGCACGAAGCATTTTGGCGGAGTAACATGCTACAATGATAAAGGATAAGATCAAGTTCCAAAGTGCTTTCTAAACTGTTTGCCACACTGAGTTCTGAACATCAGAATGGAATTTTTCTCTTCCATTTTCTTTTATGAGCATCACAGGTCCAGCTGCAGCGAACACAAGTGCTAAATATAATTATTGCAGGCACAATGCAACTGTTTGCATAAACCATAACAGTTGCTAATAATTGAAATATTTACAAAGTCTTTTAAGGGTTATATTTCACATCTATACAGTACAATATCAGCTCTTATCTAATCTCCCCACACATAGTAGGACTTGTGACTGTTCTATATTAATTAGACCATAAATATATATTTAAATATTATAGTTGTGTGTCTATGCAATTACAGAAATTGTAGTGCATAAAGTGCCATTCAGGCCATCATACATTTGCCAATGTTAGTTTCCATCAAAGCTATTGACTGTGACCCTAATTTCCTGCTATTTTCTGAACCTTTGAATGTTTTTCTTCAAGTGTTCACCTACCTGACTTTCAAATATTGTGTTTGGTCCAGTTTTGATAACTTTTTGTGGTAATGTATTGCATAATCAGGTAACTCAGTTGACTGGACAGCTGGTTTACAATGTTGATTAATACCAACGCTGTGTGTTCAATTCCTGCAGTGAGTGAGGTCACCATGAAGGACTCTGCTTCTCAAATTCAACCCTTGCCTGGAAGGTGGTGACCCTTAGTTAAACCACTACCAGTCATCACTTGCTAATGATACGCTATAATTATGATGACTTTACTTTTATTTTAATAACTATTTTTAAGAAAGAAATCTTCCAACCTGCCTCATTGTTCTTCTAGCACTATTCTTACATTTATGCTCCCATGTTTGCCAATTCAGTGACTTTTTGATATAATGGTTTACTAAGTGCTCGCCCAAATTCTATCAAAATTTTAGATACTATTACGTTCTCACTTGTTTTTCAATGAATACAATCCAAAGTTTTCAAATCTCTCATCATGATTATATTTTCTAACCTTAGTACAATCCTAATGAATCTTACCGCACTTTGGCAATCACTCTGATATCTTTTCAATTTATATTTAGTATATTTGTGTTCACAGATGTGTGATGTCATTGTAGAAAAATGGAACATATTTCCCCATTTAGTATTCAGAAGCAACCATTCTACCTTGTGTGTGATGCAATTTAGACAGTGAGTACTGCTGAACTGCCCCATAATATGCACTCAATTTAAGAAGTGTGCTAATTGCTCACTTGATAGCTCAAATAATACATTTGGTGGTTAAATAAGCCACACTGACCAAAACTATCCCAGGTTTTTAAAATGGCCAGTGCGGAGTTAATTGATTTGTCGCTGCAGGGGGACAATCAGGAAGATGCAGGGCGACTTGCCTCACACAACACAATCTATCTCCTTCTTTAATCTTTACAGAACTACAGTACTAGTAAATCAGAATCCAGGCTAATGCTTTGGCGACACAGATTCAAATCTCACCATGGCAGTTGATGGAATTTAAGTTAAAGTCGAAATCTGGAACTGAAGGCCAATCCTGGCCAACCATAACAACTATCATCAAATGTTGTGAAAAATAAACTTGTGGATTAATGTTCTTTATGGAAGAAAATCTGCCCATACCCACTCTGGACTATATGGAACTCCAGAACCACAGTTTAACCGCTCTTGAAATGGCAAAGCAAGCCACTTAGCTCAAAGGTAATTAGGATAGTCAACAAATCAGTATTTAAGAGCGTAAAATTGAAAAAGAAAATTGTTCCATGAAGCCTGTCTCTCTATAAATAATGTATGATTTGCCTTCTTGAATTCCAATAAAACACTATAGTAACAAATACAAATCTTCAGGGCAGAGTGAAGGAAATAGGCAAACAAAATTATCTTCCTTACTGCTCCAGTGTGATATCTGCATTTCCCACACCATCCTGGCTATGGTCTCTGAATGAGACTATCTTACCACAAAACAGAAATTGCTTGAAAAGCTCAGCAAGTCTGACAGCACCTGATAAGAGAAATCAGATGTAATATTTCGGGTCAAGTGATCTTTCCTCAGTTTTTGATATACAGCATCCACAGTTCTTTCAGAGACTATCTTACTTTCTGCTGAATGAATATTTATTCTGTGAAAATGTGTTTAGTCAATAAAGCTTGGATTGAGAATGGCCTTACTTTGAAAATAAGGAACAGTTGCATTCCAGCAGCCGGGATTAAACAAAATGCTATTTCCCAACATTTTACAAGAGATAGGTTAGTATGCTATCTTTGTGTACCTTCCAGTTCCCAATAAAATTATATATAATCCGAGCCTGGAATGCCTTTCAGAATTTTTAAATGTTAATGGAAAAAGCATAGGAAACTGTGAAAAGGGAAAGAACTTAATATGATAAATCACTTCCATATTTCGAATGTTTGCAAATACTGTGAAATTTGTTTTTATAACATGTTCCACAGAAATTGTCAACTGAATCAAGACTAGATGTTCTTAACCTGCCATTAACAAAAAATTTATAAAATTTTCATAAATTTGCAGGAGGACAAAAAATAAAGTAATTACATAGGATATTGATTTATTTTGAAAAAGTTCAGGCTCATGGCATTAACTCATAACTAGCTAACTTTGTTGGAATTAAACAGGTAGGAGGTGTTGAATAATGCGTCTGGAAGTGTGACTTGGGTTCTTCAGGGTTCTTTTGATTCATATTAGTTATTAATCTCGTAGAGATGAGTACTTCTTGAATATTAACAAATCAATAATATAAAAAACTGAAAACATACATTCCTTAAAATAAAGTAATATTTCTATACGACATTAAGAGAACAAAGAAAAGTGCATTTACAGAGAAGTCATTCAACTCAGGATCTACAATATTTGGATCCTCCAAATTATCTTACCAAAATTAACACCAGAGTTGTGAGTCACAGCCTGAACAGCAGTTAAACTTTGACTTTACTTAGTGTTTATTCAACAGGAATTAGACTTTGTGGCCTTAAGGGAATAGATTTACTTTAAACAGCAGAAAAGCAGTTAGCTTACTGTTAGGATGACCAAGAGGGATTTCGCTGCTACACTAAAAATTGTCACAGACATCATAACATGCTATTTAATTAGAAGCTGAAACTGACAAGTATAATTTAATTCACAAGGTTCCTTAAAGAAGCAACTGTTAAAATGTTTATGCAGTTAAGTGATCTTATGTTATTATTAAGAATGACAAACAGAATTTGAGGGGCTCTTTTGTGATGCAGTGGTAGTGTTCCTACCCCTTAGCCAAGATGCCCAGGTTCAAATCCTACCTCAAAAGGTACGTAATAACATCTCCAAACAGTTTGATGAGAAAAAAAAACCAAAAAACAGATACATTTTTTGGCCGAATAGAACAAACTGGTTTAAGCACAAAATAATCTTATCAAAAGAATCATAATTATATAACACACCTATGTGGATGAAAGGAAATAGAATATGATATCCTGTCAGAAAAACCTTGGAAAAATCCACCAGTATTTTGTAAAGTTTGCTGATGATATCAATCACGTAGCAGATTACAAATATGAGAGAGAGTCAATTAGAACCCAAGACTGCTTAAACTTATTTAGCAAGGCATGGCAGATAGCATTTGACACAGTTGAGGTCACTGTGACCTGGGATTCAATTTTCAGTCACATCCTGTGCTCTAACATCGACTAAAGTTGTTTATATTCCATGAAAATTGTATTAATTTCTATAACCAACAAAATGAAACGTTTATAAAATTAAAAAGGTGGTGTAATTTTTCCTAATAATACTTTTTCTTTCTTTCTGTATATTTCACTGGGTTCCAATGTTTTTTGGTCTAACAAAAGTATTCAAAAAACTTTAAGAAAATGTTTAAGAGGAAGAAGTTTCATTTTCATTTTATTTTTGATGAAGATAGCTTATCATGTTTCTTTTTAAAAGTTATGTCCTGAATAGTATTATCCATATTACACTGTATCGAGGATGAACTGAGCAAAGGAACATAATGAAACTGAACATTCAAGTATAGTTGAGAGATAACGGGAACTGCAGATGCTGGAGAATCCGAGAAAACAAAGCGCAGAGCTGGATGAACACAGCAGGCCAAGCAACATCTTTTTCTGATGAAGGGTCCAGGCCCAAAACGTCAGCCTTTGTGCTCCTAAGATGCTGCTTGGCCTGCTGTGTTCATCCAGCTCTACACTTTGAATTTCAAGTATAGTTCTAAGGTTTCAGTTTTAGTTCACTCCATTATTCAATAATGTTTCAATTGCAGATATAAAGAAACTGAAACTTTCCAATAAATATGAAGTGCTGAAAGTAGCCACCAGTTTGGTCAATGCCTGTTGTCCTCCTCTCGAAAATACCGAGATATATTAATTATTATTTGGTAGTACAGAACATTAATATTGCTAAGAAAGAATGGAAGCTTTTCATCCTGTACTCATCAGCATGTACCCTCTAATTTTCCTTTTGGCTGTACAGGCCTGAACTGGAAGTCAAGCTGCAGCTGAACAGTTTACAGGGAACTTTGCTTGTAGGACAATTAGCAATAATACCAGTTTAAAGAGGAAGAGACAACACAATGTGGAGCTGGAAGAACACAGCAGGTCAGGCAGCATCAGAGGAGCAGGAAAGTTGACATTTCAGGTTGGGTCCCTTCTTCAGAAAAAGAAGCATGCTGACCTGAAACATCAACTTTCCTGCTCCTCTGATGCTGCCTGGCCTGCTGTGTTCCTCCAGCTCCATGCTGCATTACCTCTGACTTCAGCATTGACAGTTCTTACTATCTCTCAGTTTAAAGAGGAACACCATTTTTATACTGTCATACAATGTATTATAGTGTATTATAACTGATAAAATAAAACCAATCACATGTTTCTCATACTTTTATTGCCTGAAAGAAAACAATGTAGAGGACAGATTTCATGGTCTGAAGGGAAACAGACTGGTCTGGAGGGAAACCTGATGGGGAACATGACTCATGAACTCTGTCCTCTATTTTGTCCATCCTCCCCAACCTCCAAATCTGGTTTACTTGACATTGCTTTCAGCAGAACTCAC
Source organism: Stegostoma tigrinum (assembly GCF_030684315.1). NCBI lineage: Eukaryota > Metazoa > Chordata > Chondrichthyes > Orectolobiformes > Stegostomatidae > Stegostoma > Stegostoma tigrinum. The sequence continues at coordinate 12,358,023 of NC_081379.1, forward strand.
CCATATTCAGTTATTACCACCGATCATTAAGACCCAATTTGGATCTCTCTTTTCTCTACAACATTTCAATGCTCTTTGCCCTTTGTTCTGTAACACTTGTGATCTCTAATCTCCTTTACCCTCTCACCTTCTGCTGCTCTTGCTCCTTGGCACCCTTGTAGACAGTATGAAATCGACCACTTTTCTACCTCCTTATTCAGTTCTTACGAACAGTCGTACTGTGCTTGAATAATTAACTCTGCTTCTCACTCTGCACATATTGCCTAGCTGAGTTTCTCTGTCTCTAGTTTTTATTTCAAAAATGCATTATTTGCTTTGGTGCTTTGTTCAGCAAAACAAACAATTTAATTTGGTTTCTGTACAGATACAAGATTAAGCAATACAATGAAAAGTTGGATTTGTGAAGTTGATTTATAAAACTTAACAGATGGTGTGGCCTAAAACCTTTGGTGTTATGATTGGCTATACTCTACTGCCCAGTCTTCCCTTGAATACATAAGACCATAAGACATAGGAGTGGAAGTAAGGCCATTCGGCCCATCAAGTCCACTCCACCATTTAAATCATGACTGATGGGCATTTCAACTCCATTTCCCTGCACTCTCCCCGTAGCCCTTGATTCCTTCTGAGATCAAGAATTTGTCGATTTCTGCCTTGAAAGCATCCGACGTCCCGTTAATATGATAATACAATTGATGAGCATAATTTATTATTTAATCATGACAAATTGGACAACTTTAGTTTTTCCTCCTCCAGTCTCCTCTTCAACCACCAGTAAGAGGGATTATTGATTTCTTATAGCAATATTTCATTCAGTCACTTGATAAGAATAGCTAATACATCTCTGAAATCTAGAATAATTTATCTTCAGACCACTGGTCTGAATGCAAATCACTCAACCGAAGCAAAGAATTCCAGTGGCAGATATGAGATTTAAACTTCATACAAAGAAGATACCAATTCGAATAACATTGTCATCATGCAGATTGCATCACTAACAATCTGTATTAGATGAGTTAAAGGAACATTGTGACGCATTCCAATAGTTCAGCTCATATATTCACTGCCTAGGATTAGCTAAGACATATGAACCAAAAAGGTGCCAAGTTCAATTCCCAGTTTATTTGATTTAGCTGTAAAATCAAAAATGTGCATAACAGGATATTATATATTTTCTGACTCTTGCACCTATAGTTGACAAATAAAGCAACTCAATATAGAATTGGAAAGAATCAAATCAGAGCAGGCCCTTATATTTTGCACTATACGGTAAAAGGGATTATACAGGGCCAACTGCATTGTTTTGAATTTATGTTTATGTTCAAATCTGAAAAATAACTACTGCTTGGATAAACTGTATCAATCTCTGGAAGGCCTGTGCCATTATTCAAGTTCAGATGGAGGTTCTGAATATTAATAAAATAAATTTCCAAAATGTGTACATTTAAACAGAACCTTTTTCAAGAAGTTGGTGTATTTATATGTTCTATTTAGTGAAAAATGAAAGATAAAAGTTAAAACTAATTGTATTTCATGAACAATTGGACACCAAAACAAAAGAGGTGCTGCCCCACGCATTTGTTTGTACAAGTATGATATGTAAGGGGAACAAATATAGTTAACCATTTATAGCCTCAGTAGTGTACAAAAAATCAATGATATTTACCAGGAATCAACCAAGAAAGGCTTCAATAGCTACCTCTTGAACATCTTTTTCAGTAGAAACTTTATACACAGTACTAATCCTCTTGTATCAACATAATCTCTAAGCAGCACAGGAGGTAATGAAGTATTCTTTAATAGTAATTTATCGATTACACAAGAACTATTGCGCTTTACGTTATTAATTTGGCAATTAGTGAGTAAAAAAAATTGAGTACCTTGTATTATTCATTCCCAGATGTTTGTTCCCATCTATTGTGGTCACTCTGCATGGGTTGGACCCAGAAAGGTCATACACACTCATGGTGGACATGGAGTCGATTAGTGATCAGCGCTATACCTACATGCAAGAACAAGGCTGGTGTCCGTCTGCTCCAGCCCCACAGCAGGTAAGTATAACATTTGGGGCTTTTTTAAACAAATAGTTGAATATGATACAACAACCAGGTTTTTTCTGATGAAGGGTCTAGGCCCGAAACGTCAGCTTTCCTGCTCCTAAGATGCTGTTTGGCCTGCTGTGTTCATCCAGCTCTATATCTTGTTATCAAAATTGTGAGATTTCTTTGTTGCAGGTTAATTGTGAGATATCATCCACAAAGTATCAATTTTAAGAATGTAATACATTTCTCCTACCTGTGTTTTGGATATTGAAGTCCAAAATAGGAATGTATCACTAAAATTGGCTAAAGCAGTTTTCACAGACTAAACAGTATAAGATTACCTTAAAATAGGAATGAATTACTGATGACTTTCAAGAGAACTTACAGATTCCTAAGTGAGGAAAATTTTTCTGGTTAAAGGGACAAAGTTGTTTATAGTATTACTTTCACAAGTTTATAGGGATCCAGTGTACAAGATCATTTCTTGACTGCCTTAAGGAACTAAAGAGAATCATTTCTCAAATTTTTTCCAAAATTGGATCCAAGTTATTTCCCTGATTTTTGACTCTGTCAATGGAGTTAATTATGTGTGGGTCTGATTGGGCAACTTATAGGGTCTGCTGACTCTATTCTCATCCACTTCATCTGTTTGCATGTATCCACCTATCTATCCAACAACAGCGTGGTTAATATGAAGCAGGAGTGGATTGGATCTGATTCTACAAGGTAGGATTTGGAAGTGGGTGCCAGTAGCATTTAAAAGGAAGGTTGGAAGAAGGTAAAATGAAGGTGAGGTGACTTGAAGCATTACAATAAAGGTATAACTAATGTGATTATCAACTTATAGGTAACCTGTTAGCAAGTAACAGTTAAGTAAGTGAATTGTTTAAGAACTGAAATAACTTGTCACAGCCATTTTAATCAGTGAAGCAGAACACAGAGGGTTAGTGCCAAACCAAAAAAAAATGGAACGACCAGGCATATCAAATTAAATGATTTACTGAGATAAACTGGTTAAATTACCATTTTCCATCTTATATCCTCATGTCTCTGAAGTACTTTTGTCTCCTCCCTTTAAAATTGTACAGCAATCGAGTGGCGTATATATCCATGCAGATACACCAGCCCTTGGAGCTGAGCTGAATGAGAAAGCTGTATCTTTCAAAATGCTCAAAATCTGCACAGCAAATGGAATTGGAAAGAAAGGCATGGTGAGTCTGTATTGGCAAATCATGTCCAATAATATAGTTGCTTGAGGCATTTATACTTGCTTGGATCATTTGCTCTCCTCACTATTGATAATGGCTATTCCTTTTGGAGGGACAATTCTATGGCTGCTATTAGTCACATCCAAGCATTCATTCCCTAAAGTCTAAATTAAAAAGTGACTGCTAAGTGGATGTTAGTAATTGAAGGGATTGCAGCCAAGTCCAAAGCCTGTGTCAACTCAACATCCATTTGGACGCATTTTGCAAGGACTCAGTTGATTGTGATTAAGATTAGGATTTTGAACTATTGATAGCATTTTCACTGTTACCTCAACTGAGATAAAATAGTTCAGCATTCCAAATCAGCAGATAGCAGGAATACAACTGGAAACTTTTCTTACCTGTATTGCTCAGTGTCACAGGAAGATTGTTTTCTCATTCAGCCATCAAAACAACATGTTGTTAGATCTCAAACATTATTTACAATTTCAGAAGTTTGTGTTTACTATTTTAGCCTCATTATCAAGCAACAATTTATAGAGAGAGATTATAATTAATTTATTCTGCACTAAGGTTTATAATGCCATGGAATAAGAGTCATGTAGGTGAATCATAGACTGATATAGCTCAGAAGAAATCCATTTAGCCCATCGTGCCCATGTTGGCTCTCTGAAAGGCTTTCGAATTAGTCCCACGCCCCTGTTCGTCCCTCATAGACCTGTGTCTTTTTATTGTCCAAATATTTACACTTTCAAAGGGGAAAGTGTATAATTGAATCTGCCTACACCTCTCTTTCAAGCAGCCCACTTTAGATCATTCTAATTTAGTACATAAACAGTTTTTACTCTCACACTGCTTCTTGTACTTTGCCAATTTGTAGAAAGATATGTTAAGGCACTGGATTAGTACAACATAATGTCCCAACTGTTTAGCAATATTTTCAAGGGGTACTGTCTTCACTTACAAACATGTGACAAGCATTTTTGTTCATTTGGGATGAAGAATTATGTATTGTTTTAATAACAATGCTGGGTGCAGATATCATGACTTTATTTTTAAAGATGCTTTTTATTCTAACATCATTGGTAAAATAAGAATATTGCAGAAAATATTTAAAATTTAAGAGATAGTTTTGGGAGACTGTCTACTGATCCTTCACTGTCCACAATATTTGTGTCCCTCTGTAAATATTGCTTTGGCATCAATGCAATTTTATGTGAAGAAAAATATTTGTTTTTGCAACAGGACTGATTGGAGACCTTAGAAACACGACACTTACATTACTCAATGACAATGCTGTCTAGCTGGTGAGATTTTAACAGGCATTTAAGTGAACATTTAATTATTTAAGTAGATTCACATTTGCAGAGGTGACAATGGAGGACATTAATTGTTTTAAGTGTTTATTGTGTGTGTGCAGACTATAAAACAAAACACTTAAATAAAAATTAGGCTTATGTATGAAAGTGTTTCAATCCTTTATTTTTTGAAGAGTAACAAGTTGTAGTCTTCAGATGAAGATTGAAATAGGCTTGCAGATATAATGCAGACCCATTTTAAAATAATTCAGTTTTGTTTTTATTTTGCCAATATAAATTCATAATAGAAACTGTCTTTGGAAACAAAAATGACCCTGATCTCTACACTCAAAGACGCACTTGCTGGTTTTAGGAGCGTCTATGATAGCAGCTCTAAACTGATTAAAACAAAATGCTGACTGGAAGCCACCGAGAAAATAACAGCGGTTCTAAGTGCTTGAAACGTCCTTGGACGTGGAAGGGCTGCAGGATCACCAATATAGCATAACTATACAAAATGTGAGAAAAGATATAGACCTGGTAACCAGTCAGTATCTATTATCGAAGGGTAAGGTTTTAGAGGTCACAAAAGGGATATATATGTAAATATCATAACAATAAAGCTTTTGTTCTAGCTATCCAGCCAGACTATTTTGGTTCAATTACAGTACCAACATCTATGCAACAATGTGGAGAATTGCCCAGGCTTATTCAGTCCTCAAGAAAGGAAAGAAATCTATTCTAGCTAATTATGAAACCAAACAATCTCCTTGCAGACACCACTAAAATGATAGAAGGAGACATGTCATTTAAGTGATAACTACCACAATTTTGACCAAGATATAGATATAACTGTTGTTAACTACTACAGAAATAAGACTAGATGCTGTTGATATCAAGGCATCATACAACTGAATGTGGTGTCAAGGAGTCAGACCAAAATTGAAGACAATGAAGTTCAAAGCAAAATTCATCAATGACAGGTGTCACACTTGATACAAACACAGTTATGATTATTGGGCATCAATCATTGAAGACACAGAACATCACTGCAGGAACTCTAACGGGAAATGTTTCCAGACTAATCACTTTCATCAATGACTTTCCCTCTTATATTTGACTAGGAGTAGGAATGTTAGTTGGCAATCCAAAAGTTACCAGTTCTATTCATAGAAGTGATTTTTCAATAGTAGAATCCTCTCAGTGTTCATCCTCCACCATTTAAGGACCAGGGTAGCAAATATGTTCTGAGGAAAGGTCACCGGACCTGAAACGTTAACTCTTTTTTCCCCTTCACTGATGCTGCCAGACCTGCTGAGCTTTTCCAGCAACTTTGTTTTTGAGCAAATATGTAGGAATTTCTTCACTTCCAAGTTATATATAACCCCAAATTAAACTTTAATCACTTTTCCATCACTCAAAGTCCTAGAAATCTCTGAATAGTAAAAATTCAGTAAGAAGCAGAACTGCTGTTAAAGCAGTTAAAACATTCCCTTTCCTTCTTCCTAATTCTCTTTCTAGACTCCTTTTGCTGATACATAGGTATAGTGGCCTTAACAAGACAGAATTCTCAGCACAATTCCACACGCACTTTATCTATCTAACAGCATTCTGAGACCACAACACTGCAACAGTTCAAGTAGGAGGCCCACAGTGACACCCTCATGGCAAGGAGGAATAGGCAATAGATACACCTCTGTAAACTGATAAATTTAAAATCGACATTCTGCAACTTGAATCAGTTTTTACAGTCCATGACAGATTTCTTCAGAGCTTAGTTGATATATTCACTCTCCAGTTTGGAACTGAGTTATACAGACAAGCTAAACCACTATTTTAAACCTAAACGTCTGTTGGCCTAACTGGATCCTGTTAGGAGGCAGTCAAGCTGCTTCAACTGATCTCAAAATCCTTGGCTATGGAAAAGGAAAAGTCAAGATTCACTGTGAAATTATTCCATTTAGGCTGGTATCCAGTCACCATGTCATCCTTTGTTCACACGTGGAGAGTCCTTGACACTGATACAGTTCCCTCAGAGTGCAAAGGATGTCGGAGACTCCTGTGCTTATCTGTCAGCCCGGGCTCCCTGATTGGGGCTGTTAATCTGGTCCAATCAGGGAACTCATATTCTATGGGGTCCACCTGGCTGACCTCGTTACAATCACTACACACTTATTATAATCAAGAGCCAAATGCTGGAAGATATGCATGTGTATATGTTAAATGCAGCCAGGATCAAGCTCAGTTATGAAGCCTCTGGAAGCTAAATGGCACAAGCACATTACATATTGTCCAGCAAATTAATAAACTTTGCAATTAGAGAAATGGGGAACCTTCAAAGGTAGAGAGAAGAAAATTGAAATGATGGTAAGAAAATTATGATGCATTATTAAATATTAATAACATATTAATAGGCTATTTCAGTCTAAATATTATTCTACAAAAGGAATTCAAAATACTTGAAACAAAATTTCTTGTTGCACTTGTCCAAAAACTACTTTTTGTGAATTTGATACCATTTCACAGCTGCATTGTTTTAAAAGTACGCAGCAAAAAAATTCTCAAAAGTAAATTTGCAGCCTGAATTACTAAGAGAAAAATAGTTTAAAAAATTTAACATATAAAGTGTTGATTATTTAATGCTCAGTTTAGAAAACCTTCAAGCCTTTTCAATTTTATTGTCAAAATATGTCACCCCTTTTGCCCACTGGATCACTCTCGTGATATCATAGGTTAAATCTTCCTGAAACACCTTTCCTCCATGACATCAGCAAAGAACAGTTAATGAGAAATTAGATTCTTTGTAGGAAAGTTGAAGGTGCAAAGCGAGGATTTTGAACTTTGTTGAATGATGAGACTTAATGAGGTACCTATTAACTGTCAGAATTCACAGCAAGTGCTTTTAACCGGAATAATTTGCTTTGAGTGTGCATGTGAGATGAATTTGTGTACAAATTGTGAAAATTAATTTCTACACTTGCATCTTTTACTAAAAAAAATTACAGTTTACAATACGACAGATAAGTTTCATTTTTAAATTGAAACGCAAACAGATTGCATTTTTTGAAACATTGAAGCTTTCAGATCAGAGTTTAGAACGTTTGTTTCTAACCCAACTAGCAGGTGGAGCCTTTCAAAGTGCCACATGCAGATTGATCTGGAATCCTCACAATTGACGAAGCAGCAGGGAGCCTAGTTTAATACTGTAAAGTGTCACAGTTATTTTTGTATGTACTGAACCAAAATGGCAGGTGTAACTATTTTCCCTGTGGTTAGCTAATGGAGTTCTTTTGTAACGAGAAGATTGCTGACAAACCAGCCAGTAATTATCCTGACAGTCAGAGCTACTCCTTACTTGTGATGTTGACCGCTATTTTACTGCTGTTCAAATGCTGATAATCCCATCTTTTACTTGTCGAGTTACATTTTTATAGTGCCATTACAGACACAATTAATGTAAATTGAAAATAGTTGAAAAGATCTTTCTGTTGTAATATTCTGGAGACAGGTTGATATTGTATTTCTTTTGTTCTAATTTTGCTATTCATTAAAGAGAGAATTGACAGCACACCCCATTTGGGAAATGAACTTTTTTTTCTACTTTCCATATTATGCTGTCGTGCTACTAGAAGCATGTCAAATGGAATGGGTACTGCCTCTCTCCTGCGATTAAATTGCAGATAAATATGGAACAGAGTCATTCAAGTGCAAGTTCAATTGCTGGTCTACGCTGGGTTGGTTGATCTTAGCAAGGGTAGGACTGGCAGTGTGGAAAATGGTCTTCAGTGCCCATGAACTATGGAAAACAGGCTGTGAGATTCCATTCACCTCCTACTAAATGGCTGTGTGTGTAGATATTGGATGAAGACAGGTTTTATCCTAGTCTTCAAACATTGATCCATATTTCCCTTAAATAATCTAATGATTTCTGTGTCGACCATTTCCCATGGAAAAACTGATAGTGCCTGTCAGCACTAACTTTTCAACCAGAATACGCAGTATTTCCTTATTCACAGGAGGCAGTGGTGTAGTGACAATGTCACTGAACTAGTAATCCAAAATTCCAGGCTAATGTTCTGGGGCACATGAGTTCATATCCCACCATGGTAAAATCTGTATTGAATAAAAAGCTAGCTTGTTGGCAAACCATGTTGTGGGCAGATAATAAATGCTGACTTGGCCAGTGCCACTGACATCTCATAAGTGAACAAAAATAAATCCCCTATTATAATATTTTAAAAAGTCTTAAATTTCCTTACCCTTCCTTGAATCAATGAAAATAACTTTCATAGCTCAATTCTGTCCTCATTAATGCAGTTTCCCAACTGTCATTCTACTCAAATTACACTCCACATTCTCAACACCTTTGGAGTATGTTTTATAATGAGAACCCCAGAACTGCAAACAGTACTATTACTGTTGTAAACTCAGAATTTTGTATAATGTTTACTTATTTTCTAAATTCTACAATAAAACTTATAATGTAAATGACCAATTTTATGGCTCTATCTGCCCATACTTCGCTCTTTCATTTTGTTCCTGTCGGTCTGCATACTGCAGCAACCTTTAACTGTACTCTCCTATGATTTTGGAATTTCCACATTTGGTGACTACTAAAAATGATTTTCTTATCTCCTGTCATGATATCTACAATGTCATATTTGCATTTTCACCGATACACCTGCTGTCAATTCTGTATGCCAGTGATTTCAATTTGTGAGGTATTCTCATTGAGTTCTTGCATTTATAAAATGGAATGTGGATTTTGTCAATTCACTTAGAGTTCTGATAGGATGTAGTTTTGTGAGGTAACTGTGAGGAACTGCACTAGCATCATGCAAATTTATCTGACCATTCATCATTACAAATAGTGAGATGGTCAGTTCAGTGTATTGGAATTCATAGTAGGTATTTAGGGTAGGGAACAGTAGATATACTTTACTAAATATATAAATAAGCACAGGAATTCTACACACATGAAATTGGAAAGTCATTGGCATCACCAATATTTATTCACTAGCCTTACATTCATTCAGCAGCACAAACCTGCCCTAGAACTTCCTGATGAACTCAGCAAACATGAAATCTAAGAGCTACAGTCAGGCAAGCAAATTCTGTTTATGAATTCTGCGAGTGGTTCATGATTCACCAACATCGTGTTTCTTTAAATGAGATGCTATATTTGCCTAATTCTTATTCTTTTAATGTGTGCCAGATTCCTTTGACCCGGATGCACAAATACAGGCCCCGAATTCATTTAATTCAGAATGCTGAGGAGCTCAAATCTAAGCATTGTTCATGGACATACTGCTTTCCAGAAACAGAGTTTATAGCTGTGGGTCATTACCACAGCAAAAAGGTATATTTTTGATTTGAATGTTATGTAATATGTACGATATATTCACTTGTAATCAACAACATATTATCATTTAAATATTTAAATTGCAGGATTATATCATAATTTTAAGTCACTAAAGTAGATTTGCTACACAACAAGAACAAAGTATCTTGGCTGCCAGTTTCCATAGCAACATCAAGTGAAAGAAAACTACTAAAAACACAATAAAATGTTCCATTTATTTCAATTGGGAAGTGCACCAGCAATTGTGTCTTAAGCTATACACACCATCTGTTGAGTAAACTGATAGCCTAGGTAGTGCAAGAGACAACTGGATTCAATGTTGCTGGGCATTAGTAAGAAATTTAATTAGATTTTGCAGCCCTGGTTCCATCTTGTTCAATGTGAAGCGTCTCCGCCAAGACATGACATGCAGGGAATATGTAGTACTTCCACTGGTTTCAGCTCAGTAGTCACACCAAACTAGGAGCACAGATTTATTCATACCTTTGGTAATGTTGCTATCACTTGTCCTGGTTTTGATCAGCTAAATCATTGTTGGGCAGGGAGGGATCACGTCTGGACCGTGAATGGCTTAATGTCATATACCATGTTTACTCTCTGTACTAGCTTTAGGCTGGATGGCACAACCCATTTTTTCCAATAATTTCTTCTTGTCAATGATATTATTCCGTTGTTTGGACTAAAGTTCCAAGATATTGTTCAAATTAATATAAAAATATATAGTTCTTTTTAAACTGTCAGCCGTGTTGAAGCTGTAGGAAACTATTTCTCTCTACCAAAAAATCACCAAGAACCATAAGACACAGGAGCAGAAGTAGGTAATTTGGCCCTCTGTGTCTGCTCCACCATTCAACGAGATCATAGCTGATTTGATAATCCTTAATTCCAGGTTCCTGCTTTTTCCCCCATTACCCTTGATTCCCTTACTAATTAAAAATTGTCTATTTCAGCTTTCAATATACTTGACAATACAACTCTACAGCCCTCCATGCCTAATCAAAGAACCCAGCTTTGGAAAGCGGGATTCCTGATGGGAACAGCTATCCCTCTTTACCCAATAACCCCTTTCCACTATACATCTCCTATCATCACTCATCTGCGGATTGGATCCCTCAGCAATCCTGGGCCACTGGTCGGTGCACGATGAGCAGCATCCATCACTTTCCCAGAGGCATTGCCAACCAGTGAAGAGCTGCTAGCTTAACTGGCAGCATCTCTATAGAGGTCTTCTGCCTCTACTGACCTTATTTCTAAGGATGGCCCACCATTGACCATTAATTAGTTCTTAAACAGCATACCTTCTTGAAAAGAGGAAAAAGTAACACAGAAGTCTTACCAGCTCTCTAGCTGTCAGATGAGAACCTGTCAAGTGTGCATTAAAGGCATTGAGAAAGGAATGTTGGTCAGGCCACTACCATCCTAGTAAGGGCTTTCATTAGCAACTTTAAACTATCCATTATCCTTTGATGTGAACACCTTTTTACCAATCTTAGGCTAACCCAAAGCATTTTACAACCAGTGGTGCACTTTTAAAGTGTTGGCACAGAAGTAATATAAGAAACATTGGAGTCAATTTGTGCACAGCAAGTTCCCACAAGTAGCAACGGCTGGATAATCCATGTTGCTGAAATTGATTGATTGTTAACATTAGTCAAGACTCTCCTCTTTGGATAGTTCCATTCCAGGCAAACAGAGTCATGTTATATCAGTTTGTAATAGGCTAAGCAGTGACATATCACAAACTGGCCCATCGAACTTCAAATATACATAAGCAACACTCACATTGTGGTTTGTTTAAACCTTCATGAATTCACTTGTTTCAAAACACACGGCTTATGTATTGCTTATTCTGAAATCTTTTACATGAAGAAGCAAAATTAAAAATGTGATATAGAGACATAGAAATCATGAGACATCTTCTGGACTTTTCAAACTATGGCAGGACTGGTGAAGGAGTCCTGGAGTATGTACTTAGACTGAGATGTGCCATGCTTATGTTCTATATGAGTGAAATCACAAATGGGGCAGCAAACAATTTAATGGTACAGCACTTTCACCACATTTACAGATGAAGAAGATGAAGATAGAGTACAACCCTTATGCCAAAGGTGCTCTACCACGCAGCAGAAGACAGAAAACACCTCAAAGGTCAGTGGTCACAGATTCCGAAGATTCTTAGGCAGAATGCATATATTACAATCAGTGTGATTTTGCTGTGATGATGTGTGAAATGTGTTGTAATTATTTCAACCGTGAAAGGAGTTATCATGATAATACCTTTTAATAGTGATAATAGATATATTAGTGTGGTGATACACTGAGAAATTGTTAAAAAATATACAAAAGTTTAGATTTTTTTAAGATTAGTTGTTAATCTTTTTCCTGAAAGAAATTTGTACTTAGGAAGAAATGATTATCAAATGTAATGTTGCTAAGGGCCAGGAGTTAGATTAGTTTGAAAAGTTTCAACCAGATATCTGCATATGGATTTATCCAGAGAATAAACCAATCCACAACCTGCCACTTATTGGACCAAGTAATACTAAAGAATAGTTTATGTGCAAAAGAAATGTCAGAACTTGTTGTGAGTGACTGATCTGTAAATATCTGTAATTTCTTTAGCTAGTTGTGGAGTGGAACGTGAACCCATGACTTTCTACCCGGTGCAAAATTGTTATAGCAAGATATTCTTTTTTCAAAAGACTACTTTATAACGTGGTACTTCACAGTGTTTTTAAATTCATGGATTATTTGGATGTTGTACATTATAAACCCTTTCCCTTCCAATTCCTCAGACAGTCTGTATCACTTTTCAGATTAACTTTTAGTGTGTTATGATATTGCAGGTTTATAAACGGTTGATGGAATATTCCAAAATACTGATGACTGACAGATCAATAATACTTTTTCTGAGTTAATGCTGGTATTGATTTTATTCATGTTTCTTGTTTATGTTGGGCTAGCACTTTGCATAATTGGTGCATTTAATGTGAAAATAAAGGCTGGTCACCATGAAAAGCAACAGCGAAAGCTGCAATATTTGATTTTGTTGGCCTGTGTAGCCTGCAACTGCAATCTTATTAAACTAGTGGTTTTCCCCTGAATAATGATTAGAATAACAGTACATAATCTAATGGTCATCACGTGTCAGCACCGCTTGAGAGTTGTACTTTCTGTACTCAAATCTTGAGCATTGGTTAAATAAAAGCCCAATTTTGTTGAAGCTCTCTACCTACCAGTCATGGAGGATAATTCATAAGAATTTAAGGAGGAAACTGACAATTATATTATACAATAGAAGACCTCAGATTGTTTGGCAAGTGGACTCTGGCAAAATCTCTATCCTTGAGAATTATGATTGACAGTTAGTTGCCAGGCTGTATGAATTTTAACCAATATTATACCTGATTGATCAAGGCATTGCCCTAAGAAATGAGCGAACAAATGGCTACCATCTATTTTGCTGAATTGAAACAGGAGAAGTGTGTGTACATGCCATTTCTGTTTGCAAAGAACAAGAATCTTAGGATCAACATATTTTGCTACTAGTACATGCAAGTGTGTCAAACTACAAGCTCAGTTGATCCTAAAATGGTGTCAGCATAATGGTTTAAACACCAAGGCATATCCAGAAATGCTGTCCAGTTGTAGAATCATTGAAGACTGTGTTGTGTGTTTTGCAAATGCAGCATTTTCAGGTATGGTCACTACCTTTTTTGTTTTGAACCACCAAAGGTATATGATTCACCAGTCTTTTGGAAATACAGTCTACCAAGTGACACTGCAATACACATTTCGTGGGTAAAATGTCTTTTTTAGCTCAATGACAGCATCTGTTAGTGGTAATATTGTCATGTTGCTATTACATAGTAGCAGCATGAAACATTCAACTTTTTGAGATACGTTAGCCTTTCAGGATTATGAGGTAGGCTGGATACTTTTCAAGATCAGATTTGATGACCTTAGGCCTATTCATGAGTTTACACAATATAAACTGAGAAATTTTATGATCAGGGTAGTCATTATCCCACAGCATGGCTTTGATGTGCCCTGCTTCAGCATCAATCTTGTACAGTGAACAAATGGCTCAGACCTGATTTGAGTCCAATAAGGCCATCCTTGCAGTGTAGGAATTTGAACGTGTATACGGTGAGGAATGAAGGTAGGTTTGCAACAGATAGCAGCAGAGAAACTCCTGGCCAATTTCTTAATTAGGATACTGAGGAAAAGGAGCTCATTTAACAATTCATTTCAAATGTAAATTTGAGCTTAACACGGAACCTGCTAAGACATTTAAGAAAATTCTCACATGCACCTGCAAATTTAAATGCATCAAATGTATCATTTAATATGAAAAATACGCAAGGAAGGAATGTTTAGGTGTCATTCCATTGAAGACACATTTCTACTAGAATTCAAAGATGTTGGCAAGAGCTGGACCTAGCTGGGATCCCATGGAAACACCACCTATCTAGGCATGAATAGTGTCTTTAAAGCTGAACTCAATTGCATAAGTTGCTGAGTTCTTCAGCTCAATGAATATGCAATGGCGGTGGGTCTAGATTGCCATGATATGGTGCTGCAATGCAGACATCTCTGACTTTCATGAGTTGTACATTGGTGAATAAGTTGGCAATGTCAAATGAGCATGTGGACATCACATTGCTAATCGATATGCAAGCCTAGTATGGTCCTAACAAATGTGAAGGAACCCTTCACCTTGCAATTAGAAAACCTATTCAAAAGTAGTTGCAATTCACCCAAACATTTTTACAGTTCATTTTGTACACTACCAGTCATAGATAAGATGGAGCATAAGATGGGGCATTACAGTGAATCCTGTAGTGTATGTAGAAGAACAGACTTGAAACGTCAGCTTTCCTGCTCCTCTGACGTTACTTCTGCTGTGTTCCTCCAGCCCTACACCTTATTATCTCATGTACATCACCTGGCAGCTTGTTGCTCTTACACTAGTCCAGGAAACATATTTTGATTTGTTTTCAAGTAAGGCTATCTAGGTACGCTGACCAGCATTTCCACTGGATACAAATGTGGATTTAGCGTTAAGAAAGGTATGTATCTTGTCGTTATAGTCATGCTTGTTACGGATGACTATTCCACTCCCTTAATCGAGTTTACTGATATGTATATCTAGATGTTACCAGGCATTTACATTGCATATTTAAAGTAGGCAAGTCATTTGGAATTCTGTGGTATTCATGTGCTAGACAAGCTAGATGTATCATCAAAAATTCACTACCTTCTTTGGATACTGGTTTGTATCAGGATAGCTGGGAATTGAGGAATTTTAACTCACCAAATACCTCTTCCCATCTGAGGTTAGAGGAAGGCTCAACAAAATTTAAACCATGCTCAAGGACGACTCATCACTTTCAAACCTTATACAGTCAGAAAGGTTTATTGCATGTTTAGTGATATTTTTAATTGCTTTGGCAAACTGTTTTTGTTTAAGTGAGTTTATGGGGCAGGCATGTTTTAAATTGTTTATGATACTGTCATCCACTGAAGCAATATAGTGGCATAAACAGATCAAATCCAAAATGAAAGAAATTTGTGCAATTTAGACCAAGCACACTGTAAGGTATGGTGTAAATTTGTGACCTTATTACCAATATTTTCAATTTCATCTTGTATAAACACCTATTCAGTGTTGGAACTGTGCCTCATTTTAGCATTGTAATTATGTTTGTAAGTAAAAACTGGCTAAACATTGGGTTTAATACACACTTGAAGAAATCCAACTGAAACCTTACCCAATCTTAACTGACAGATAAGTTGAACTATCCTGAATTTGCTTTTTGTTGTTCTTTTGGTTTAGGTATGCAAGTAATCATTTTGTAGTATAGAACTCGTGTATTGTTAAAAAAGACACATTTTGTCAAAGATTTTTTCATTTTGCACTCATCAGGGCAGTTTGCATGAATATCTTTAAACATGGTAATGACCCTACCAAAGTCCACTTGACAACTGATCATCACTGTTCTCTCATTCAAAATAAATAATCACAGGGGATGTGCAAAAGACACAAGTCATGAAGACCTTTAGAAGCAGCCTGCAAGATACTTTGATCCAGCTAGTTCCTGAATTATTTGCATATATCTGAAAACCCAATTTCATTTTTTTTAAAGTTCTTGGGTCTGGAAGGTGATAAGAAGCATCTGTCTAACAACTCAAAATCCACTAAACAGGAAGCAACCTTTCTCAATCCACCAAACCTGGGAACCTTAAAAAGAGGGCATGTGGAAGTTCAGCTCTAATGAATGGTCTCATTACTGAAGGTCTCACCTTTTCATTGAAATTTAAAGAAGAAGATGGGAGACACCAATGCCCACCATGAAAACTGTTGATATCCCACCAGGCCCGTCACTGAGAGCTGTGAGGGAATGAAGTCCTAATTGACAGCAAGAACTCTGCCACTGGGTCTCCAGATTCCACAAGATATTTAATTGTTGCACTTTCCTAAGTAAGATGAAATCCAGCACTTGAAAGCTATTAGAGTCAGAGGTGTGCAGCTTTGAATTACTGCAGCACCATGACAGGTGCTAATGCCAGGATTACTCTTGGATCTCCACCAAGATTCACCATTAGATCCTTGGAGAAAGGTAAATGAAGGCCACTGGAGGTCATGGGAAGGGAAGATTGCGAGCAAGGTGGATAGAGCAATTAGTGGAAAGGGGAGATGTGGTCTTCTGTTGGCACCCCCTTCCTAATGCTAAGTCCCTCAGTCACGTTAGCATGCCTCTGAATAGAGGACATTCTGAGAAGGTTGCAAGTAAGCCTGACTGCATTTATTGTTAGTCTTCCAGTATTACAAGCTCCCTGCCCAGGCTGGTTGAATAATTGTGGTGGTAGGATGAGGCTCTGAAATTGGCACTAATTGCCTCAAATGACATCTGAGTAGGGAAGGCAATGTCAAGCGTTCCTCCCACCAGATTTAATCAGGGAAGGGGGTTTTACAAGCTCCTGTCCAATCACATGAAGCCTTCCACCTTGGAATCCACTTTTGTGTTGATGCATTAAATGTGGCCATTTGTGCATATAGGGAAGTGCTCACATTTTCATGCTGTAGACCTTCATTTTATTGCAAAACAATATACAACCCAACACTAGGTTGTGGCTTGTATAACAGCACTCCAAACGTCAAAATTTGGGCATCTATAAACAGTTGGAAGAAAAGCAAGGAGTGTTCCTGCTGTATTGGACAACATTCCTTCCTCACCCAGATACCATGTGATCATTCATGCTGATTGCTGTATACAAGTTGCAATGTCTTATTGTGTCCATGTCTTTCAGGATACTTTTCTCCCGCAGTGGAAGCAGAAGCTAACCACAGAGTGGGGACACCTGACGCACTATTTTGCTCCACTAGAAAGCTCTCCTAATTTAAGTCCAGAAGTGAATACTGCAGTAACCATCACTGTTATCTTGACTTTGTGTAATAAGGAAACATGAAAACCAAAGTTAATGTTTTGAGGTGCAAGCAGGAGTTACAGTTTCACAGGTGCATCTTGAGGTTTGGCCACCGATGTTATATTAGTCTCAATATGTGTTCACAATGAAGTTATTTTGATCTTGATTTTATAAGAAGGCCCTGTTAAATCAGTACTGCAATTCAGCGGGTTCTTATCTGAAATCTGAATCTGCTACCTCAGTGCAGTTACCTGTCTATTGTTATCATATATAGTACAGACTCTATAGTTAAGTCACATAAGCACAGTCACTGCGACTGAAAGAAATTAAATCATAAATTTAAATTGCCTGAAGTATTTGAAAGTAAGTTACAGAATTTCATCTGAACATTCCAGAAGCATCAGATGCCCACTCTTGATTTATACAGTCAATAAGCTGAATGGCGAAGGTACTGGAGGGTAAAACTACTTTCTGCTTCAAGTGTCAAAGCAAAAATTTGCTTTAAAATGCATCAAGACTTGACATTTTGCTTATGCACATTGTCTACCAATTCCTGTGAAGCAGCACTTTCAATCTTGACAATGATAATGCAAAAGTAGAATCAGACCTGCACTAAGTGCTTGCAGCAACCATGAGAATAAAGAAAGATTTACACTAATATAGCATCTTTCATGACTACTAAACATCTCAAAGCACTTTACAGCTGAGGAAAAGTTTAGAAGTTGAGATATTGTTGTTGGAAACACCAATATATAAATATCAAACTGAAACATTCTAGCCTGGAAAATAATCAGCAAGGCTCCACCGGTTTACTATGGAAGTGCTTTACAATTTTTTGAGATGCAGGTAGAGAACAGGGGAGAAGCATTTAATGAGAGTATAATATTTGAAGACCGCAGGGTTATCTTAATGCTCTGGCATTATCTTGCAAGAGCAGGAGACTCTTTTGGTGTCAGAATATTTGTATTGGTGGAAATAAATGAGACTATATAGCACTTGATGTAATTCAGCCAGGTCTGGAGATGGACATCTGAACCAATACAAGTAGGGAAACACCCAAAGGCATTTCATAGCAGCATGATCAGTCAAAACTGGCACCATGTCAAGGAAGCAGGTATTAAGATTAATACCAAAAGTTTGGTCAGAGATATGTATCAAGGAGTGTCCTAATGACAGAGCAGCAGAGGGGTTTAAGAGAGGAAATTTCAATTTTAACAGCCATGATTGTTGGACTAGAGACATTTGGACATTTAGAAAAGGCCAGAATTAGAAGGATATAGAACTCCTGCAGGGTTGTAGGAAGTCACAGAGGCAAGACAAAGTAAGGCCATTGATGTAATTGATTACAAGGATGAGCAATTTGAATTCAAAGTTTCAATGTACTGGAAGACCACTGAAGGTTTGCAAACATCAGGGTGAACAGGATATTCAGTGTTAGGATTAGGGCAGTACAGTTTTTGGACAAGGTTATGGAGGATAGAAGTTCATATTGTACACCAGCCACAGTTGGAGAATTAAATATACACAACATCTGGGCAGTGATTAGGATGTGAGAAAGTAAAGATTTTGTTTTAGATAAGATCATAAAAAGTAGAGGTGAATGAGTGGTTGGGAAAATAGACAGCTACAGGTTTTTGGTCAGGTTGAGAGCCAGAATACTAGCAGGTGAACAGCAATGTAATTTTATGAACAAGGAACTAAGTAGACCATTTAGCCCTTCAAGACTGCTCCACCTTCAATGAGATCGTGGCTGATCTGATTTTAACCACAACTCTATATTCGTACATTTATCTAATAATCTTTCATTCCCTTGGTAATCAAGAATCTATCTGCCTCTCCCTTAAAATTATTTAAAGATTCAGTTTCCACTGCCTTTTGAGGAAGGGAATTCCAAAGGTTCACAACTCTGAGGAACAAAAATGATTCCTCGTCTCTGTTTTAAATAGGTGCCCCTTATTTTTAAACTATGACCTCCAGTTCTAGATTCTCTCCACAAAAGGAAATGTCCTTTCAACATCCAACCAGTCAAGTCCCGTCAGGATCTTAAATGTTTCAATTAAGTCACTTTTGACTCTTCAAAACTCTAGAAGATATAGGTCCAGCCTATCTAACCTTTCATCATAAGACAATCTGCTCATTCCAGGTATTAATTAAATAAGCCTTCTGAATTGCTTCAATGTATTAATATCTCCAGTACTGTACACAGTACTCCAGATGTGGTTTCACCAATGCCCAATATTAGATTTAAATTTAGGTTTTATTGTCACGAGTACTCAAGTACTAAGTACAAGAGAACAGTGAAAAGTGTACAATGTTGCCACACATGGTGCCACCTTAGGTACAAAATCTTAGTTACAGAAGTAGAAAATATAAAGAAATAAGTTTTAACAAGTCCACCGCTACAGGCTTCTCAGTATAAAAGTAGAAAAATAAAGAAATAAAATTAAAAAGTCAAACTTTACAGTCCTTTCTTAAGCCGTGTGCTTGCAGACACTCCAAGATGGGCTTTCCGACACTCCAAGATCGGCTTTCCCCAGGAACACTCAACCTTGCCCCGGCCATGCTTTCACTCGTGCTGAACGAAGACCCACCTGTGCTTGAAAGCTGCCTTCATTGCTGCTGACATTCATTGGGCAATTCACTTGCAAGGTGTCGGCCCCAACTGCCACTTTGCCGCTAACCACAGATGCTGCCATTTTTCACAACTGACCGCCGCCACCACCACCCTTCACCACTAGCCACTCTGCTGCGACCAACTGCCGCAGCTGCCATCTTTTGCTGCCACCTTTTCATTACTGGCTGCTGCCACTACCAACTTTCGCCAATGACTGCTACCTGGGCTTGCACTGGGCCCCAGCCACTGTCACACTCCAATGTTGCTTTAGCTGCCTTGCTGCAGAGTCCTGCTCTGGTATCACTCTGGACATGCAGAAAGTCAGTAGAGAAAGAATAAATACTAAAGAACTAAACTAAAGAAAGAAAAAAGAAGAAAGAAGAAGAAATAAAGCGGTCAGAATGGACCAGCTCCAATCAGGAGCCCTACTCTGCTACCATCTTGGAAAGTATTCAATGGTGGAACAGGTTTAAGGGGCTGAATGGCTTATTCCTGTGCCTATGCTTCTGTATTGGGGCAATGGGAGATTACTGAAGCATAACATTCCTATTCTTTCATTCAGTTCCTTCCGTGATAACATAACATAAACCATAATATTGTGTTTGCTTTCATAGAGTCACAGAGCATGGAAACAGACTCTTCGGTTCAACTCATCTGCACTGACCAGACGCCCAATCTGACCTATTCTCATTTACCAGCATTTGGTCCATACCGTTCTAATCATGTACCCATTCAGATGCCTCCACTGCTTCTTCTGGGAGCTCGTTCTATACACGCACCATCCTCTGCACGAAAAAGTTACCATTCAAGACCTTTTTAAATCTTTTCCCTCGTATTAAACCTATGTGCTCTATTTTGGACTTTCCCACCCTAGGAAAAATGCCTTGCCTATTCATCCCATCCATGCCCCTCATGATTTTACAAACTTCTAAAATGTCACCACTCAGCCTCTGACATTCCAGGGAAAAATGCCCTGCCTTGTTCAGCCTCTCCCTTTAGCTCAAATCCTCCAGTCCTGGAACAGTCTTGTAAATCTTTTCTGCACCCTCTCAAGTTGGACAACAACCTTCCTAAAGAAGTACGACTACCAATGTCCTGTACAGCTGCAAAATGACATCCCAACTCATATACTCAATGCACTGACCAATGAAGGCAAATGTGCCGAACGCCCTCTGCACCACCCCATCTACCTGTGACTCCACCTTCAATGAACTATGCACCTACACCCCTAGGTCTCTTCATTCAGTAACACTCCTCAGATCCCTACCATTAACTGTATAAGTCCTGCCCTGGTTTACCTTATTAAAATGCAACACCTCATATTTATCTAAATTAAACACCATCTGCCGCTCCTCGGCCCATTGACCCATCTGATCAAGGACTCGTACTCTGAGATAACCATCTTCACTATACACTACACCACCAGTTTTGGTGTCATCTGCAAACCTACTAACCCTACGTCCTACGTTCATATCCAAATCATTTACGTAAGTTACAAAAAGCAATGGATCCTGCCCCAATCTTTGTGGCACACCAGGCCACCAGTCCAAAAAGCAAGCCTCCACCACCACCCTCTGTCTTCTACCTTTGAGCCAGTTTTGTGTCCAAATAGCTAGTTCTCCCTGTGTTCCATGTGATCTCACCTTGCTAACCAGTTTACCATTGAGGAACCTTGTCAAACGCCTTGTTGAAGTCCATACTGATCACATCCACCACTCTACCCTCATCAATCCTGGGACTGAGTATTAAATATTTCTACCTAATTATAGATTAGAAACACAGCAGCACCAATTCCTGAGGCACACCACTGGTCACAGGCCTCCAATCCAAAAAGCAACCCTGTATTATCATCTTCTGTCTCCTACCTTCAAGCCAATTTTGTATCAAATTGGCTAGCCAGCCCTGGATCCCATGTGATCTAACCGTAGTAACCAGTCTACTATTCAGATCCTTTAAGAACACTTTGCTGAATTCCCTACAGACAACATTGACCACTCTGCCTTCATCAATCTTCTTTGTCCCCTCTTCAAAACCTCAGTCAAGTTAGCGATACATGACTTCCTATCCACAAAGCCACGTTGGCTATACTTGCCTTTACAAATGCATATAAATTCTGTCCCTCAGAATCCGCTCCAACAATTTAACCACCATTAACATAAAACTCACTGGCCTATGGTTCCCTGGCTTTTCTTTAAAGTTTTTCCTGAATAATGGCCCCATATTAGGCACCCTTCAAGTCTTCTGGCATGCCACCCATGGCTGTTGATGATACAAATATCTCAGCAAGAGGCGCAGTAATCTCTTCCCAAACTTCGGGGAAACACCTGATCAGGTTCTACCTTTATGCATTTTAAGATCTGCAGCATCTCCTGTTCTGTAATATGAACACTTTTCAAGATATCACTATTTATTTCACTAAGTTCCCCAGCTTCCATGTCCTGCTACGTAGTAAATACTGTGTGAGATATTCATTTAGTATCTCACCCTTGTCCTGTGGATCCACACGTAGGCATCCATGTTGATCTTTATGGACCCTATTCTCTCTCTAGTTACTCTTCTGCCTTTAATATACTTATAGAATTGCTTTGGATTCTCCTATTTGCCAAAGCTATCTCATGTCCCCTTTTATTCCTCTATGCATTCACT
Organism: Stegostoma tigrinum; assembly: GCF_030684315.1. Classification (NCBI taxonomy): domain Eukaryota; kingdom Metazoa; phylum Chordata; class Chondrichthyes; order Orectolobiformes; family Stegostomatidae; genus Stegostoma; species Stegostoma tigrinum. The sequence goes on from NC_081379.1 coordinate 12,380,624, forward strand.
TGATTCCAGCTCTCTATACTTGGCACATGCCTCCTTCTTTTTCTTGACCAAAGCCTCAGTTTTCTAATCATCCACCATTCCTTACACTTTGCCCTTCACATTAATAGTAACATTCTATCTCTGAGCTCTTTGCTATCTCATTTTTAAAGGCTCCCACTTCCCAACCATTCCTTTACCTATGAACTGCCTCCTCCAATCAACTTTAGAAAAGTTGAGAAGTTCCTGTCTAATACCATCAAAATTGGCCTTACACCAATTTAGAACTTCAACTTTTTCCATAATCCAATTAGTTTTAAAACAGTTATAGAACATAGAACATAGAACAGTACAGCACAGAACAGGCCCTTCAGCCCAAGATGTTGTGCCGACCATTGATCCTCATCACTTGCCCAAAAGTGATCCCCCACTGACTCCTCCGTCACTTGCCCTTCCTTATTTCCCAACAGAAGGTTAAATATTACTCCATCTCTAGTAGGTACATTCACATACGGCATAAGAGGTTTTCTTGGACACACATAACAAATTCCTCCCCATCCAAACCCTCATCATTACTTGCTGTCCCTGCATACCATTCTTTTGTGATTCACGCACAAGAAACAGATCTCTCCGCATGTCTGCAGCTTCTCATCCTTCAGATAATATACTTATTTTTAATTCATTCTGTCAAAATGGACAATTTCACACTTTCCCCACATTGTACTCCATCTACCAGATCTTTACCTACTCACTTAACTTATATCACTACGTAAGCTCATGTCCACATTACAATCCACTCTCCTACCTATATTTGTGTCATCAGCAAATTTAGCTGTCACATTTTTAATCCTTTATCCAAATCATTTTTGATACATTGTAATGAGTTCAGGCCCCAACTCCCATGGCACGCCACTCATATTATCCTGCCAGTCTGAAAAAGACCCACTTATTCCTATTCTCTGCTCTTTGTTAGCAAGCCAATCTCTTATCTATGTTAATATGTTACCCCCTACACCATGAGCTTTTTTTTTGCAATAACCTTTGATGTAGCACCTTACCAAATGTTTTCTTGGAAATCTAAATACACCTGTTGGATCCCCTTTATCTACAAGTTACTTTTTCAAAGAACTTGAATAAATTAGTTAAACAGGATCACCTTTGACAAAACCACGTTGACTCTGCCTGACTTACAAATTTTACTTTGAAAAAATAGGCACTAAGAGTGACACTGAAGCATTCATCTATGACATCCAAATACCATTCTGGTTTTGTCATGTGCTGTTGGTCATCATCAGGTCAACAAGAAGGAGGCACTTCATTTGTATGGAATTAATGTCTGGCTTGATTCTCAGGGAAGTGTTGATCTCAAACACCACTAGATGCAAGATATTTATTTTGTTTATACCGTTAGTGTGCTGTTGGTTATGAGTGTGCTGACAGTGGTGGAAATGTCATATCTTTGATAGAACACTATTAATGTACAATGCCTTCTTATTGTGACTGCATTTTAAAATAAATTTCAAAGATTTATAGCTTATAAAATTACTGATAAAGTATCAATGAACACATTTAATGCACTTTTGTATTTGTCTGGTAAATATCTGATAGAATAACAGACCGACAGATGAATAACGGTATTCAAAATAGTAGATCTGCAAATGTTTATAGAAGTAATCTGCCAATACTATCAAGTACAATTTATAGCTTCAGCTCAATATCTTTGTGCTGCTTTATTTATTGATTTAAAGAAAATAATTTAAACCATGATGTAACTATCAGGGAGACTAGTTTATTGAAGCTACTATTGAGTGCAACATTGCAGGGTGCTGAAATAATATCAGTACTCAATAATCCAGGCTTTCTCAATTTAATGCACAAACGTTAATCCAACTCCTTGCAGTGAAAGGTTCAATTATTGCATCAAACCAGGTCCCCCGATGTCTTTAGCATTCTCTCTTCAAACAGTTGTAAGGAGGGAATATTCTACCCTACTAGTTGCTCAGCACCTTGGAGGGGAATGTCAATCTCCTAACAGGCACATTTCTTCAACAAGTTTCATTAAGTTGAGGACCTGGATAAACTAATTGGGGCATGTATAAAACTGGTGAGCAGTTTAACACCTGAGGTAAGAGAACATCATGGATATTGGTGTACAATATACACTATCCCAGAAAGGTTCTTTGACCATATTAAAGGCAACAGCCTATTAAAGTAAGAAATTTGAAGTTTCTGTTTTAGAACACAAGTTCTGTTCCGAGTTCTGCTTTCTCTCCAGATGCTGCCAGACCTGCTGAGTTTCTCCAGCTGTTTCTGTTTTTGTTTCAGATTTCTAGCATCTGCACTTCTTTATCTTTAGTTTAATGTCAAAATGGAAGTATGGCTGTGCATTTCTCAGGAAGTCCTGAACAGATTCTCTTCCCAGAAAGTGCAGCTCCATTCTTTCATTAAAAAAGGGCATTAGATTACCACTCTTTAGAAAATATGGCCCATTATCTTGATAGTTTGATAACAGAAATCAGGTGCAATAGATCATTTTCACTTTAAAATAAGTTAGCATTTATGATGCTTGCTGCCCTCTCTTGCTTGCATTAAATTTAGGGGATTCAACAGGCTTACCCCAGGTATGTGAGGGCCAACCTTTGGAACTGCTGGCACTATCGTTCCACTGACACATAGAAATGCAGCTATACTTTTTGAGGGGTAGGGAGCTCACTTTTATGGTTAAATTAACATGCATTTGAGAATTGAGTCTAATTAGGCTTGTTCATTAATAGATTATCTGTAAAAGGGTAGAGTTGATACACATGTAGGCGTTATAGTTTGAGTGTCACACAGAAAAGTCCATTTATTTTCTAATTGACCCATGTGCATTAGGTTATATTACCATTTTTAATTATGTGATTCCCTAATTGCATCGTGATTATATCTTGCACATTTCTCAGCCTATAATAAAATTATTAAGAAAGCTGAAGCTGAAAATCTCAGTGCCAGTTCTTTGTTCATTTGTATAACCAATGTTTACTGACCAACAGCATAGTTTGCCAGGAGTTCAGAGACACATCTTTTAAAAGGTTATGCAGATTGCATTTCTGCAATGCACAAAATATCTGTTTAAACTTACTTTGACTTCACTAGGATGCATGCGTTTATCTAAGTTATTTGTGTTATACATGTTTCCCCTACTGTTGTCATAATTTCTCCAGATTATCCCTGTTACCCTTCTTGAATAAAGAACAACATTGGCTATTTTCCAGACCTCTGGCACCTCTCCTCAGGTGAAAAAGATACAAGGATTTTGTATAAGGCCTCAGCAATTTCCTTCCTCGCCTCCCTCAGTATTTTGGGACAGATCTTATGTGGTCCTGGGGGCTACCTGTCTACCTTAATGCTTTTCAAAAAAAAAAACCTGCTACCTCCTTTTTCAAATTGACATGCCTAGAATATCAACATGTGCCTCTCTAGACACAACATCCACCACATCCTTCTCCTTTGTGAACACCTATGCAAAGTATTCACATAAAAGGTCCTCACCCACTTCCCCCAGCTCCACACACAAATTCCCTACTTTGTCCTTGAGTGGACCTAGTTTTGCCCTAGCTAACCTCTTGCTGATTACACTGTTACAAAATACTTTAGAATTTTCCTTAATTCTATTTGTTAAGAACATTTCATGGTGCCTTTTAGCCCTCCTGATTCCTTGTTTGTGTTCTTTCATGCTATTTTTGTATTCTTCAAGGGCTCCATCTGTCTGTAGTTTCCTAAATCTTATGTACGCCTCTGTTTTCTTTTTGCCTAAGCTCAAAATTTCTCTTGTCATCCAAGGTTCCTGAATCTTGCCATCCTTATCCTTCATTTTCACAGAAACATGCTGGTCCTGAACGCTAATCAACTGGCCTTTAAAAGATTCTCACATGACAGATATGGATTTACCCTCAAACAGCCATCTCCAATCTACACTCCCCAGGTTCTTCCTAATATTGTTGTAGTTAACCTTCTGCCAACCTTCAGCTGAAGGCAACGCTTACTCTTATCCATAAGTTAACTTAAAACTTGCCAAATATGGTCACTGTTCCTGAAAAGCTACCCCATTGAAATTCCGATCATATGGCCAAGGTCATTCCCCAATACCAGGTCTAGTATGGCCCCTTGCCTAGTTGGACTATTTAAATTTTGTTTCAAGAAATCCTCCTGGTCACATCCAACAAATTCACCCACATCCAAACACTTGGCACTAAGGGAGTCACAGTCAGTACAGGGGAACTAAGATCACCAACCACAACAACCCTGTGTTTTTACATTTTTCCATATTCTCTCCACATATCTGTTCCTCTTTCTTCTGTTGGCTGTTGGGAGGCCAGTAGTACAACCCCAAAGTTACTGCACATTTCCTTTTCTTGATCTCTACCCATATAGCCTCACTGGATGAGACCCCAGTGTTCTCTCTCAGTATAACTGTGATATTCTCCCTAATCAGAAACAGAACTCCCCACCTCTTTTGTACCCTTCTCTATGTCGCCTGACACATCAACATTCCAAAATGTTAACCTGCCAGCCTTATCCCTCTCAACCAAGTTTCTGCAATAGCTACAAAACCATAGTTGCATGGACTACTCCAATCTCTAATTTCATTTACCTAATCTGTCATACTCCTTACGTTAAAACAAAAATATTTCAGACTGCCAGTTCTGCCATGTTCAGTCACCTCTTCCCATCTGTTCTTCCTTTTAGTTTTTCGGGCCTCAGTCTCCAACTCCTCCTTAGTCATTTCATCTGCTGACCTGATTCCAAGCTTCCTTCTACACCAGTTTAATCCTTCCTGAGCGATACTATCAAACCTCCCTGCCAAGGTATTTGTGCCCCTCCAGTTTAAGTGCAACCTGTCCTTCTTGTAGAAGTTCCGCCTGCCTTGGAAGATGTCCCAGGGATCTGCATATCTGAAGGTCTTCCTCAAACCAGCACCTTACCCACGTATTTAACTGTACTATCTTCCTATTCCTAGCCTCACCAGCATGTGGCACAGGGATAAACCCGAGCTTACAATCCTAACCTTTGGTGAGCTGTAACATTTTAAAAATATTTCATTTTTTCTGATTTTTGAGATTATACACATGTAGTCACCATTCTTAAGAGATATTTGCCAAAATATAAGAAGGTCCATCTCTGAAAATAAATAAAGACAAGGGCTGGATTCTGTGAAGTTGGGGCAGCTGTGGAGGCCTTTCAAAATGGCAGGAGGGCTTTGATTCTGGGGTTTACTGTCCCCATTCTGGAAACTTGTAATTTTCACCAACACAGGAGTTGTTAAGCCCACACTCCACACTTCTGACCTGGCCAGCCCCACTGTTGGGGGTAAGCATATTATAGTCTTTCCATACCCAATCCATAATTTTGGTGAAATTCAACCTGTGTCGCAAGGTCTCTTGTTCATGGCCTCTCAGAGTCACTTGTTCCTGAGATATCTGTTTTCTACTAAACATGGGATTCACGAAAAGCGATCTGCGGCACAAACAGGCTCATAATTTCACATTAATCATCAAACTGACTCACAGAAGCCAGATGACTCATGAAAACTGAGAATGGTACTAAGTGCAGGAAAGTCTGTTTCTGACATTGATATTAAAAAGTTATTAATTAAAAATGGTGGAAAAACCAAAATAAACCAGGCTCTACGAATGGTACTTAATGCCCTTCCTGTGGCAACTTTGGTGGAAGGCAGGACATTTAATAGGCAGGTCACTATCAAACTCATGTGTTCTCCTCTTTATTGTGTACAGTTGCCGTACAATCATTTACTGAATGCAGCACATCTACGATTTAATCGCAACAATCCACTAGCTAAAATACTACAGAATCCTGGCTTCCCACTTCCATTTCAAAGACCTTCATGCTTTCATGCAAGTTGTTTTTGGAAACTTTGCTTACTATTCATGTACCTAGTAGGGTCCATTGGGCTGAATTAAGTTTCATGGAGATTTTCTCCATTATGTACGTATAATGTCTCTATGCCACAAGTATTTGCCATTGTCAGGATCCTCCAAGATATTAGCTACCAAGACTACAGTTGAACCCCAGCTGTGCACCCGGTTAAAACTCTCCCAGCCGTGAATCAGTACATGCAGGGAGAGGGAAACTAAACAGAAAAGCTTCTGAGGGCAGATAAGGGCATGGGTGACACATCACTGCAACTAAAAACACATTCATAAATGTATTGCTGTTGCATTTTATCATTCATTTGACTGACTGTCGTCATAACTATAGCTACAAAAATCAGGCAACCTGTCCCTTTTACTGTATAATGTTATAACCCTGTCTAAAGAAATGCTGCTTTTTCTCTAATGCTCAGGACAGTGCAACAATATATGTCTGTGAGCAGAAGTTGCCAGTGCAGACAGCCTTGTTTTGATGTTGGGACAAGTTTGAATTTGGCCAATTAATTTAAAAGTCAAACTCAGCGATTCAAAGCCAATTGAATTTAAATCTGATGGTGCTGACAACCTGAAACCAATCATACTATATGAATTTGATTATGTCATTACGAGTATATAAGACGAGGACATTTGGAAAATCGGGAAGGGCCAACTGCCATCTGAAAGAGAGTCATCTGCCACGTGCCAGAGTTATCACCATTCAGCTCTCAAAGAAAGCCCATTAATCAAAGGTACCACGATATTTTAGTTCAAAGTCCTCACAGGAGAAATTACAGAGAGAATTAACAGAAGAAAGGTGTTCGTGAAGAGACCGGAGAATGACAGAATATTCCAGAAGATAGTCTGTGCGAACTTGGAGAGATTAAATTCTAATTTATTGCTTCTTATTAATTTGGTTTATATTAATGGGACTTGTCTTTATTTAAGCAGCATTCCAGTAGAAGTTAGACCAGTTAGGGATAGTTAATCGTCTAAGGCGGAATTGTCTGTTTGTTAATTTGTTAATTTTGTTAATTTGTTCATTGTAGGGTTAAGTTATTTCTTGTTACTTGTAAAGTGGAGATCAGCAATTTTCTTTCTTTTAACCACTCTTTTAATAGATTACGAGGTGAAAGACGAGCTTTTCTAAGTGGTTCGGGGGTAATCATTAGAGCAGAAACCCTACTCCTGTTATAACAGAACTGGGCTTGGGTTCTAGTTTAATTATCAGAGGGGTATGGCCATTCCCCGTTGTAATATGAGCAACAACAAATCTGCTGTGAATGAGTGATCACCACCCAATTCACATCTACTGGAGCCAATGACCACTGCTGTGGCTGAATCCATTGATCACAGTTCCAATAAACTTGTGTGGGGAACATAAGAAATGGAACAGATTTTTGATAACGTGAACACTCAGCATTCACATCACACACAAAGTAAGGCATAGTCCTTGATACAGTGCAGCATGGGGAGTTTGACAAGGAGAGCCATCAAATAACTCTACATGGACTATTGACATATTGGATCTTAGTCAGATGCATGCAGTATAAGATATACATGCACAAGCAATAGGAGATTCTAAATGTGTTGGGATTATGGAAACCTCCTCCCCAGTCCTACACCCCCATATTACCCAAAAAAGGCACATGACATATAACAGCACATTGGCAAATACTTACAGTTCAAGGTGAAAGATAATAAGCTCTGTACCATTGTGCAGTCTGAGATCTTGGATTACTTTTGTGATTGTGGCCTGCAGGTACACTACTAAGTTCACCTTTGCTTGCTTCACCGAGACAACGATGATCAATTTGTAATGGCCATTGACATGGTCAAGATTGCCTGTGGCCAGGTCTTTTGTTGCCCACGGTCAGATACTGCATGCGTTTCACATGCAGGGTACTATGATTACCATAGCCTTCAACTTGTATTGTGTAAGTGCTTCATTTATGCAGTTGCCCCTTGTCAATGATGTGAGCCCTTCAAGTACAGGCAATGTGTTCAGACAAAAGAAAAATATTTACTCCACTGAATTTGGATATGGTCAGCCATTTTACATTGCGCATTCACGATTAGAATGATGATGAAATGCAATACAGGTCATGCTTCACAGAGTGCGTCACAAGATCAGCCTGGTGATTGAGGTAGTCCCCTCAGAACTTCATATTCCTTTCATCCTTGCATTCCCCATTGATCTCATCAGACCTGTGCTTCCATTAGTTCCCACACATTTCATTTAAGTCTTCATTACCCAACATTACTGACTCTGGTCCGGGCCTACAGTTAAGCCATGCCAACAATCATGATGCAGTCAGCCCTTAAGACAGGTTATAGATTCTTGTCAATAACCCCACTCCTCCTGCAGTAACTCATGTCGACCAATGCACTATCATCTCCCAGCCTTAAATTTTGGTTTGCATTCCTCCACAATTATTGTCCAAACTGCATCTCAGAATGCTGTCCATTATTCCAGAACCAGAGGACACAGTTTAAAAATAAGGGGTAGGCCATTTAGAACAGAGTTGAGGAAAAACTTCTTCACCCAGAGAGTGGTGGATATATGGAATGCTCTGCCTCAGAAGGCAGTGGAGGCCAAGTCTCTGGATACTTTCAAGAAAGGGATGGATGGAGCTCTTAAAGATAGTGGAATCAAGGGTTATGGGGATAAAGCAGGAACAGGATACTGATTGTGGATGATCAGCCATGATCATAATGAATGGTGGTGCTGGCTCGAAGGGTCGAATGGCCTACTCCAGCAACTATTTGTCTGTTGTCTATTCACATAAATGACTTCAACAATTTTCCAACTGTAGCAGTGGACCCTTACAGACCGTCTCAACTTTCGGTGAGCAGACGCCTCCAGGGCTGACCGTGGCTCACCCCTGATCAACTTGCAAGGCCAGCCCCAACTGATGTGTGACCAGACTGTTGACTGATCCTCAGCGCAGATCTCCAATTGACCAGTGATTGCCGGACCGGTTCCACTGGACCTACAGGTCTGACTGTGGGCCATTCTCCGAACTGCCATGATACAAAACTCCTGACTCCAAGCAGTTGACTACCTGTATCCATGTCCCTGGAATGTGACTGGATGCTGACCACTACTTACAGTGTGGCAACACCCTGAAGGATGATAGTGTTAATGACATGTGCCATCTCTTTAATGATAGACAGTAGACTGATGAGGCGGTTTGGAGGAGTCCTACTTTTTGTGTACAAGGCTCACCTGCCAATTTTTCACATTTTTTGAGTCGATGCCAATGTCGTAGCTGTACTGGAACAGCTTGACTAGGGAGATGGCATGTTCATGAGCACATCTTTTGTATTACTGTTGGAATACTGGAATGTTGTCAAAGCCCACAGCCTTTGCAGTATCCATTTCCTCCACCCATTTCTTGATATCACGTGGAGTGAATCAAATTAGTTGAAAATAGGCATCTGTGATGTTGAGGAACTCTGAAAGACGATCATCATGTAAACAACTAGCACATGCTGTCAGTGTGACATTGATGTAACAAAGGTGCTGTACAACAACATGTCCACCTCCTTCACTGATCACTACTGACAACCATAAAAAACTGCCTTTGACAAGAGCAACCATGAAAGTATATATTCCAACCTCAGAAATTAATGTAGAAACATTGAAAGAACAGATTCAACTTGAAAGAGAATATGTCAAGGTGGTTATAAAAAGTACAAGTGAAAAATAAAAATACCATTTGATTTGAAGAGGAGATGGTGGTGCAGTGGTAATGTCATGAGTAATTCAGAAAATCAGGCTATTGTTCTAGATACATAGGTTCAAATACCACCAAGGCAGAGGATGGCTTTTAAATTCAATTGAAACTATTGTTAATTGCAGTAAAAATCCCTCCAATTCCGTTTAGGGAAGGAAATCTATCATCCTTACCTGATCTGGTGTTCATGCAAGTCCAAGTCCATATCAATATGATTCAGTAACCCTCTGAAATGGCCCAGCTCGCAGTTAGGGCTGGGAACAAATGTTGGCCTTGTCAATGACACCAACACTTCATCAATGAATAACGTAAAATAAAAATCTCCTGACTAGATGCTTCCTGCAAGGAATGATGTTTGCAGGGTGTGCTGTTTGGCAAATTACAGATCCTGTTTTTTAAAAATCCATTCTTTTAAGTAGCCCGGAGACCCGTAATTTCTTGACCATGCTCATTTGAGTCAAGAAAGGCACATGTAAGAAACAAAAGGAAGAGGGAAAGAAAAAGGGATCAACTGTCTGAGCGGATGTGCTTTAATATTTGCATTTTTAGAAATTTATTTTTGTAGTTTAGGAGATAATATCACAGTAACAACAAGTTCTGGTGCTTGAGCTGTTGTACCGATTAATTAACGGGTGGTTCTCACTAATGCATTGCAGAAGAACTTAGAGAACTTAAGGAAAAAACTAACTGGCCAGGATGACAAGAGGTTTACTATATTTAATATCAGACCAAAAGCTACATTGATCTTTAGTTTCTTGCAGTTACTACTTTACAAAGCCATTTAATTTTATTTATAAGTAATTTAAAAATGTGTTACAGCTGAGAATTGATCCCAGAAATAATTAATTGTATCTATCACTGTACTAAACAGCACTTGGGAAACAGGGTCATGCACAGTTGCAGCTTGCATAGCTTGTCACATGAAAAATGATGGCCCTGGTGGGGATTAGAGATGCACCACGCCAATTCCAATTAATTAAAAAGTATACATCTGTATAACAGACTTTTGTGACATATTTGTAATATTACGCATTCTATTGCAATTGAGGTGCCTTCAGGTCAGTAACAACAACTAAAGTTATTTCACATAATAGCTTACTGTGTCCTTTTCAGCTAATCAGGATTAATTGAAACATCATTTGTGAGCCATGGTTTCAACCGTTTTGCTCACCAAACAAGTGCTAGCTGTCAGAATTTTGATGCTAAACCTCCAAAACAATCCTGGGGGTCTTGAGTGGAAGAAAACTCATGGCTCCTGGAGAAATTAGGTACACAGAAGATTGGGACCAGAAGTGTTCCATGGAAGTGAGAAAGAATGTAGACATTGCTGTAAAATTGCATTTGCTAATTAACATTACATATGTTAAATATTAATGTAAACTGAAAATATGCACAGCTTGTTTGAAGCTTTGTCTGGAAAGAGTGAAAAACTCAACTGTCTGATGTTTGGGAGTCGTCAGACTTATTAACACCTTAGGTGGTAAATTGTGGGTGCATGACCATTGGACGACACACCTGCAGGCTCCCTTCCATTTAGTTCAGCATGAAAGTACTCCAAGATGTAAAATCCTATATTGTTTCCATTTCCCCAACAATATCCTTTTTCTTTACAGTTTATTGAAATTTTTGTGGTGACATTTAGCAAAGTATGAAATCTCTTTTTTTTGCCATCTTTTAATCCTGTGCAGATATTAATAGGCGCAGATATCTGGCAAGCAAGATGATGAGTTATTTCAAGACCTGTACATTCTAACTCTCTATCGGTTACTTATAAATTTAGAACAGTGGTCTGGTGATACGTGCTTAATCTCTAAATGATGCCTTGCCACTGCAGTAGGGTTAAATAAAAGTAGGAAATGCTGGAAATACTCTGCATATTTGGCAACATGCAGAAACAGAAGCAAGGTTAACATTTAGTCAGTCTCACAAAAGGGCACCATCAGTATCCTTTTTCTATGTTTATTTTCAATTTCCAACATTCATATTTTACTCTTGCAACACATCTGTGCTGGGAATGGGTTTGGGTAGGCCTGCACCAGAGTCAGGAATGAAGTGAATTTAAATATAAAAAGACATTTTACCAAGCCATCAATATTCTGCCAATAACAGATCAGTGTTTGCAGGTGGCCTCCCAGCAGCAGCCCAAGGGAAATGTTTTTAAGCAATGAAGCAGTCTTAGCACAGAAAAGTAACACTCACAACCCAGTGATTTCCAGAGGAATTTCTCTTCCATCAATATTGTTTTTTCCTTAAATAATCGTAAAATTTTCTTCAATTTACCTGCTGATGGTCTAGCAACTGTCACGGACAGGCAACTGCAAACTCAATGGCAGTTCCAGCAGCAGACAACCAAATTGAAAGGGAAGTGCAATTTACCATGCATTTGCCGAAACGCCCTTCCTTATCAGGACCTCGACAGTTTTGGCAAAATCTAGCCTCATTAGTTAGAGCATAAGATTTTTCTCCTCAAACAATGAGAGTGGTGCATGTATGGAATGAGTTGCCACAGGAAATGATGGAGGCTGGTACAATTACAACATTTAAAAGGCATCTGGATGACTGTATGAATAGGAAGGGTTTAGGAGGATATGGGCCAAATGCTGGCAAATGAGACTAGATTTACTTAGGATATCTGGTTGGCATGGATGGGTAGGACTGAAGGGTCTGTTTCCATACTGTACGTCTCTATGACTCTTCACTGAAACGGGACGCTCAGGCCAATAGCAGAAGCCCTCCTTTTAATATGATTTGAGAACAGTTAAATCTGAAACATTCCTAATCTGTTTGATTTGAGTTACAAGGTAAGCTCCATGAGCCATTGGGATAATTCATTGTTCAGAATTTTTAATCAAATCTTTCTTAACCATTCCTTCGGAATTTGTTTGACTAATTAAACAATAAAAACTACTAAAACAATTTTAAATCCTAATTGGAAACTTTAAATTCTCATATACAAAAAGGAACAATAACAGGCTGACTATACCATTTACTTGTGATATAACAGTCCCAAATGTTTTTGCTTGTAACTATAATTTCATAAATAGAGGTGCAAAAAAAATCAAGCACACATGCATGTAATTCCATATTCTCAAGTCATCACAAAGCATTCTATAACCAATGAATTTCTCTGTCTTATCATTATGGTTGTTACATAGGTAACAATCATTTGTGTGCACAACACAGGTGAAGAGATGGTGGCACACAGTGGTAATGTCATTGGTAGTAATCCAGATATTTTCAAATCAACCTGTTCAGAGATGCTAGTCACACCTCCAGAACAGGTGGGATTTGAACACAAGTCTCTTTGCTCAGAGGTAGGTACACTACTCACTGCACTACAAGAGCCCTACTGTAATGAGCCAAAGGCTCATACTAACATACATCAGCTGGTGGAATTTAAATTAATTTAATAAATCTCAAATTTAAAACTCATCTCAGTAACAGTGGCTATACAACCATTGTCATAAAGACCCTTCTGATTTATTTAGTCCTATATGAAAGGAAATCCACCATTTTTATGGCCTACATGTGTTTCCAGAACCACCGCAATGTGGTTGACACTTCCCTGCCCCCAAAATACTCAGTTGCATCAAACTACTACAGATTCCAGATGTACTGTAGCAGTTCAAGAAGGTGTCTCATCACAACATGCTCAAGGCCAATTTTTGATGGGCAACAAATGCTTAACTTGTCAGAAATGCCTACATTCCATGAAAAATAAAATCAGAAAGACAGGATAGTGGAATCACCAGGCACCTGGCAGAAGAAATTACTTGGTAGGAAGATTAAGGAAAGGCAACACTGAATAAAAGATACTGTTCTAAGAGGGGTTTAAAAAGCAATAACTACAAGAACCTGCAGGCATAGGTGCACAAGTGGCTGAAGGATGCAAATGCAGATTGGAAACAAAAGAGTTTAGTAAGTCATATGGGCCTCACAAATTGAGACTTTGAATAGAAAAGTAGGGATGATAATTACGGGTGTACTATTGTCCAGGTCTGGGAATTGGAAATGATGAGAAGGAATTGGAAAAGGTGTGTAAAGATCTACCAGAATGATTCTGGACATGAAACTTCAATAAAGAAGATAGATTGGAAAACCTGGAACTGCGAGAGGTCAGGCAATGAAAAAAATAGGAAGAGGAATAAACCATTCCTTTTTGGTTCAGAGGTTGAGCACACAGGTATACAGATTTAAGAATCTAAATTAGAAGTAGAAGAATCAAAAAGAACATGAGGAAAAACCTTCTGCTGTAGCTACTGGCTAGAATTTGGAGTGTATGGCCTAAGTGTAGGAATCAAGAAGAAATGATTGAGTTCACTGGGGGAATGTGGAAGAAAGCAGGATATCAAAGAAGGCAGAAGAGCTATGGTGGAGGAATTGGGGTGGGAAGGAAGGAAGGAAGAGATGTGGAATTGGGAAGGACAGATGGCGAGATATGGAAGGACTGGATCACAGACAACAAGGAAATAAGGTGAATTGCAGAAGGAGGGCATGGGAAAGTGAAAGGAGAGGGGTGAGAGGTGGAAAGAATGGTGGGAGACAAGGAAGGATGCAGGGTGACAGACGTGGATGTAGAGGGTGGGGGTGGGAAAGTTCCTACTCTTTGAATAATGACATACGCAAATAGTAACTGCAACTGAATCAATAGAATTGACTCAATTCTTACACTTTAGGAAGGATGTGAAGGGACTTGACAGGGTGCAGAAAAACTTAAACAGATGGTTTGTTTTGTATAAATGTCTAAACTAAAGGTCAAAGACTGACTTACTGTTAAGCTTGTGTTTTTCTCAAGGCAATTTAGACTTTACTGGCTAGACCAGCTTTAATGCCGCCCCTGGCTGCCCTAGAAAATTTGGTTGTGTGCTGCCTTCTTGAAGTGCTACAATCCTTGGAACACTCACAATGCTGTTAAGGAAGGGAGTTATAGAATTTTGATCTAGCTACCTGAAGAAACAATGGTATAGTTCCAAGTCAGGGTAATGTGTGACTTTGGGGTAAATGTGGTGGTATCCTATGCATCTGTTGCCCTTATCCTTCTAGGGGTAGAGGTCATGCATTTGAAAAATGCTATTCAAGGATAGGTGAGTTGTTACAGTGCATCATATAAATGGTACACACTGCTGTTACTGTGCCCCAGTAGTGAAGGGAACAAATGTTTTAAGGTAGTGGATGGGGTGTAATGAAGCAGACTTGTTTGTCCTGGATGGTATTAAGCTTCTGGAGTGTTGTTGTTTCTGTATCCCTCCAGTTACATGAAAAGTATTCCGTTATGCGCCTGACTTGTGTCTTGTCAACAGCCATTGATGGCAAGGCGTGAGTTACTGCAAAATTCCTGACCCACTCTTGTAACCACAATAGATATAGCTGGTTCAGTTTAGTTTCTGGCCAATATAAACCTCTAGGACTTTGATGGAAGGATAGAGTGATAGTAATGTCGTTGAATATCAAGCAAGATTGGTTACATTCTTTCTTTGTAGAGACCATAATTCCTTGGTATTTTTGTGACAAAGGCACTGTCACTTATCAGCCCAACTTGGATGTTGTCCAAGTCTTGCTAATATATGAACATCATCTGCTTCAGTTGCTGAAGAGTCACAGGGTGCTAAACATTGTGCACTCATCATGTATATTCACATGTCTGACCTTATCATACCAGAAGCTCACTGATGAAGCAGTTAACTGAATATCTTAAATTATTTTAAAACCTTTCTTTTCCCATAAACTTTATTCATTTATTTGTTGCTTAGGTGGTAGGATGCTGTATCTCCATCTTGTACTTAGTATGAATCACTGTCAGTAATGTACTACCATGCTGTACCGACAATGTTGTGCATGATGCTAATGGTATTATAGAATATTATGGAAGTTATACTTGCTATGGGGATGTTGTCTTGCAGGTTAGTGATATTTCTAGTGTTACTGATAACCTTTCCTGCTTAACAACCTCCTATATAGGTTCATAAAAAATAAGAACAAGAGTAGGCCATTTGGCCCCTTGAGCTTCAACAATATTACGGCTGATCCAACATTCCTCATGTCCACTTTCCTGCATTTTCCTCATAACCCTTGATCCCCTGACTGATCAAGAATATATCCATCTCAACCTTAAATATACTCAAGGACTCTGCCCCCACAGTTCTCTTTGGCAAGGGGTTCCATTGACTCAGAACCTTCACAGAAGAAATTCCTCCTCATCTCAGTCTCAAACTAGTGTCCCTTTATTCTGAGACTATGCTCACTGGTCCTAGACTGTGCAATGAGGTGAAACATCCTCTCAGCAATTTACTCTGTCAAGCCCCTTAAAAATTCTGTATGGTTCAATGAGATCATTATTGATCTTATTCTTCTGAACCCTAGGGAGTAGAGTGCCAACTTGTTCAACCTTTGCTCATAAGACAATACCCCATACCAGGGATCACCCTAGCAAACCTTCTCTAAACAGCATGCAAAGAAATGGTATCTTTCCTTAATTAAGCGGACAAAATTGCTCAAGATATGGTTTCACTAGCACCTTGTACTGTTGCAATAAGACTTCCTTACTCTTATGCTCCGATCACCTTGAAATAAAGGGTCAACATTCCATTAGACTTCCTAATTACTTGTTGCACCTATGTGCTAGCTTTCTGTGTCTCATGCACAAGAACTCCTAAAGCCCTTGGTGTTTCAGCTTTCTGCAGTTTTTGTCCATTTAAATAATACTGTTCTTTTGAACTCTGTTCCAATATGAACAACTTCATATTTTCCAACATTATACACAATTTGCCAGTTTTTTCCCCACTCCTTTAACCTATCAATATCTCTCCGCAAACTGTTTGTATCCTGTGGTTGCCAAGCTGGTTCTTTGGTCTGCAGACATTTCATTACCCTTATGGGTAATGTCAACATTTGTACTCCTTTTGCAACCTGCTTTTTTACCTATTCTTCTGTCGTCAGCACATTTGGCTTAAGTGCCTTTTCCTTCTATTCATTAATATGTTTTGTAAACAGTTGCAGTCCCAGCACTGTTATTTTATGACTCACCTTTTGTGAGGTACCTTGTCAAACACCTTCTAGAAGTCCAAATACAACACACGTACAGGCTCCCCTCTATCCATGTTGGTTGTGACTTCTTCAAAATCTCTAACAAATTAGTCAGACATGATTTCCCTCTAATGAAGCCAAGCCAACTCTGCTTGATTAAATTTTGATTTTCCAAATATGCCGCTATTACTTCAATATTTGATGCCAGCATTTTTCCTCCAATAGATGTTTGGTTAATCAGCCTGTAGCTTTTTACCTCTTTATCTTTTTGAATAAGGGTGTCATATTAGCAGTTTTCCAATCCTTTGGTACATGTCCAGTCTCCAAGGACTTTTGGAAAATTCCAGCCAATGCATCCACTAACATCGTAGCTACTTCTTTTAAGATCCTAGATTGCAAGCCATCAGGGCAGAGGACTTATCAGCCTTTAGCCCCATTAGTTTGTCTAGTATTACTTCTAGAATCTGCTCCTTTTCAGTTGTTTACTAGTTTGAGTTACAGTGTAGCAAGACTTTGAAGTCACCTGCTTCACCAAGAACTCTGCACGTAATTAGGGTACTACAGTAATCATCATCATCATCGTTAGTGGTCCTTCGTAGATAAAGATTATTCTTCCATTTTCAGTGTCAGTCTGTAAGTGGCTGTACAGACTAATATGGATACTGCAGGCTCTGTAATACTTGGGGCAGGTGATGGTCACAGGAAGGGGTGGTTAGGGCGTCACTGTCCCAGAGGGTGTCCTTTTGATTTTTTTTTCACCTGGCTTCTGCGTTTTCACCAAATGGCAAGTCTGAAGTTGCTTGACACTTCCTGGATGCTCCTCCTGCACTTTGATGGTCTTGGGCCAGTGATTCCCAGGTGTCTGTGGGAATGCCATATTTTGTCGGTGAGACCTTGGAGGATATCACTGAAGTGGCTTCTTTGCCCATTTGGGGCTTGCCTGCCATTTTGGGGCTAGGAGTAGAGCTCTCGCTTGGAGAGTCTCACGTCGGACATGTGGACGACGTGCCCAGCCAATTGCAGTGATGAAGGGTGGTCAGTATCTCGATGCTAGGGATACTGGCCTGCTCGAGGACTTTGGTATTGGTATGTCTTTCTTCCCAGCGGATTCCCAGGATTTTGCGCAGGCAGCATTGGTTGTACTGCTCCAATGCCTTGACGTGTCTGCTGCAGACAGTCCATGTCTCAGAGACATATAGAAGGGCGGTAACCACCACAGCTCTGGAAACCAGCATCAGATCTGACACAAGATCATGTTGTCCTCAAACACCCTTTTCCTCAGGTGGCCGAAGGCCATGCTAGCTCACTTGGAGGTGATGCTGGATCTCTTCATCAATAACTGTTTTGGCCGACAGGATTGAAAGTACTGGAAGTGGTCAATATTCTCTGAAGCCTCCCCTTAGACCCTGATGACCAGGGGGTTTACTCCACAATGCCAGGCCAGGTTGTTGGCAGACCTTCATCTTGCAGATGTTCAGGGTGGGACCCATGCTGCCATATTCCTCTGTAAAGCAGCTGACAATTGTTTGGAGTATATCCTCTGAAGGTGCATATATACGAACATCGCTTGCATACTACAGTTCAATGACACTGGTTGGGGTGACTTCGGTTTTGGCTTAAAGGTGTGGAGGTTGAATAATTTCCCAAACGTTCTGTAAGTTAGCTCCACTCCAGCAGGGAGCTTTTTAGTTGTGAAGTGAACATTGTAGTGAGGTAGATCAGGAACAGTGTTGGGCGATGCTGAAGTCCTGCTTGACACCAGTCCAAATGGGGAATAGATTGGTCGCGGAGTCATTTGTCATTACTATGACTTCCATTTTGTTGCGGAGCAAGTGAAGGATGGCAACAAATATCATGGTGCAACCCAAGCAGAGAAGGTCGCTCCATAATGCTTGCCAATTGAAGGTTGAAGAAGGCCATGTATTGGGTAGGTTCTTTTTTCTGCATTTCTCCAGCAGCTGGTACGTGGCAAAAATCATGTTCATTGTGCCCCTCTGAGGCCGAAAACTACACTGCGACTCTGGGAGGAGTTCCTCAAATACAGGTAAGAGACAACTGAGGAGGACCTTGGCGATGATTTTTCCAATGGTTAACAGCAGGGAGATTCTCCTGTAGTTACCACAGTTGGACTTGTTTTCTTTTTCAAAAATACTCATGACTGTGCTATCTCGGAACTCTCCTGGGATACTCTCTTCCTTCCAGATAAGGCAGACAAAAGCAGTAGAAGCTTTTTGCCTCCGCATTTCAATGCCTCAGTGCAGATACCATCTGCTTCAGCAGCCTTGTAGTTCTTAAATGATGGATGGCCTTTTCTACTTTGTGCAAGACTGGGGCATTGCTGAACTCACGGTGTGTACCATACTATGTGATGCCTTCAAGGTCACTTGGAACGACAACAGACCCCTAGCTGAGGAGGTCTCTGAAGTGCTCCCTTCAGTGTTCTTTCAAGGGCTTCCTCATCTTTGAGGAGAGTCTCTCCGTCCTTGGTCAGCAGGGGCTTTGGGAATTGGTCCACAATGGTCAGGACAGCACAGAAGAAGGCATGTATATCATGGTTGTTGGCCATTCATTGGGCCTCCTGTTCTTTCGACACCCACTGCCTAGTCTTCATTGTCTCAGGTTTGTTTTCAGACCTCTGCCTTTAGTCATCTCTAGGCCTGCTTTTTCTCTTCCAAGTGCGGATATTGTTTTACACTCAGAAATGCTGTGTGTTTCTGGCTTAAAATATTTTTGGATCTCATGATCATTCCCATCAAACCAGTCTTGGTGTTTCCTTTTGCAGGTATTGATGATGGTGGTCTTAAGGGTGAACCAGAGACTGTTAGGTTCCCGTGACTCAGTGTCATCAAGGATTGCTAAGTTTGTGGAGAGGAAATAGTTGTAGGAAGTTATTTTTCTGGGTCTTTAAGTGCCTCACTATTGAATTTTCTGCAGCACCACTTCTGCTGCGCCAGGGATATAATTATGTTGATCCTGAGTTGGATCAGTCTATCCAGCAGTCGTGGGCTCCTATCGTGTCTTTCCGATCCCTTGCTCTGATGGAGGTGCCAGTTTTTGGAAAGCAGGTGCTGCCATGTTGTCTTGTATTTGTCCCTTCGGAGGAACAGTGTGTTGGTGATGAGGAGGTTGTATTCACAGCATTTTTTTTTATTAGATTAGATTCCCTACAGTGTGGAAACAGGCCCTTCGGCCCAACAAGTCCATACCGCCCCGTGGAGCATCCCACCCAGACCCATCCCCCTATAACACTCACACCCCTGAACACTACGGGCAATTTAGCAGGGCCAATCCACCTAGCCTGCACATCTTTGGACTGTGGGAGGAAACCGGAGCACCCGGAGGAAACCCACGCAGACATAGGGAGAATGTGCAAACTCCGCACAGACAGTTACCCCAGGTTGGAATCGAACCCGGGTCCCTGGCGCTGTGAGGCTGCAGTGCTAACCACGGAACCAGCCAGGAGCCGTTGGAGTTTTGTTTCTTTAGCTCCCTCTTTCCCGATTATATTGCTCCAAAGGTCTCCACTTTTATCAACTCTGGCTTTGAAATCTGTAGTCATGGGCGATTAGTATAATTAGTGATTAGATGGTCAGTAATCATTATTATAGTAATCATGAGTGACATTAATCAACATATTGACTGGGTAAACTACATTAGCAATAATACTTCTGGGTTGAATTCCTAGTACATTGAGGAAGCGACTAGACAATAGGGTATTCTAAATTTGGTTTTGTGCAATGATTAATTATTAATATTGTTATGTAGGTTCTTTTAGGATTGAGTAATCATAGCATGAGAGAATTCTTAAATCAAGATAGAAAGTGAAGAAGTCCAATTGAAAAATTTGAATTTAAATTTGAATGAAGAAAATTACTATGTTCGTATGAAGGTATGAGTGATTATTTGGCTTTGATGGTTTGGGCAACTTCATTAAAAAGGTATGACACTGGATAGGTAATGTTCAATATTAACAGAACAAATGCACAATCGCAACAGTTATACATTCTATTGTGGCACAAACAACATCATATGAAAATTGGCCCAACCATGGCTAACAAATAAAATTAAGCATAGGATATCAAAAGAGGATTGAGTTGCTTGAAAAAGCAAGCCTGAAGATTAGCAGCAATTTAAACTTCAGTACAGGAGGACCGAGAGATTAAATAAAAAGGAAAGAATAGAGTACAAAATTAAATGACATAAAAGTGGACTGTAAAAGTTCTAGAAGTGTGTAAAGTGCAAAATGTTGAAAATGACAAATCCCTTTCTAAAGGTCCCTTCTGGAAAGTTGACAATAGAGGACAAAGAAATGGCAATGTAATTAAACAACTACTTTAGTTAGCTCTTAATGGAAAACAGTACGGATAACTTATTGGAAATGCTAGGTAACCAAGGTGTGAGGAGGAGCAATTGAAAGAAAAGAGTATTAGTTAAAAAAGCATTAAAGAAATTATTGGGATTGAGAGCTGATAAATCTTCAGG
The DNA here is from genome assembly GCF_030684315.1 of Stegostoma tigrinum. Taxonomy (NCBI): domain Eukaryota; kingdom Metazoa; phylum Chordata; class Chondrichthyes; order Orectolobiformes; family Stegostomatidae; genus Stegostoma; species Stegostoma tigrinum. The sequence goes on from NC_081379.1 coordinate 12,401,751, forward strand.
GAAAACAATGAACGCGTTAGTTGCCAACTTCTAAAATTTTGTAGATTCTGTGGCTATCCTACCAGATTTGAAGCATGGAAAATGTAACTCCACTATTTAAAAAAATAATGGAGCAAACAAAGAATTATACATTGTTTAGCCTAATATCATCAGTAGGGAAACTGCTTGAATATATTAAAGGGATGTGATAACAGGGAACTGAGAAAATAATGTCTGACAAATCTAGAGGAGTTTTTAAAGGACGTGACAACTGGAACAGACATGGGAGAACCAGTGCAAGTGCTGCATTTGGATTTTAAGAAAGCTTTTGAAGCTTCAGGTGCAAGATTAGCATGCAAAATTAAACCACATGGTATTAGGAGTAATAAACTGACATGGATTAAAATTGGTTAGCAGACAGGCAACAGAAAATAGAAATAAGTCAGAATTTTCTCAGTTCTTGTGCAGCATCGTAGTGCTGAGAAATTTGGGAGAATGTGACAAGATTAGAAAAATTTGTTTGTGGTGTTGAAAAGAAGTCTGATTTTCTCCTCAAGGGTTCAATGCCTAGATGACATTCTAAATGGGATGCATCTCAAGGCTTCAAGCTTGCTTTCTTAGTGTTCAGTCCCTCTGTACCTACTTGGACACCCTCAGCATCACTGTCTTACTTTGGCTTGCCTTTTGTGCAGATAGAAATCCTGGCAACTTGTCATGCTTGCTAGTGCTAAACAGTCAATAGGGCGGACATGTTGCTATGTCAATGTCACAGCTTTGGCATGTGAAAATGTGCCAGCAGGTTCTGCAGTAAACACACTGTATTATGCTTCAACCTAATGTTACCGTCTAAGGAAAGTAGCTTTTTAGTCACGTGAATGGAGACTACAGTCAGTGATGAGGTGTTGCCATGCTCAGTCAAGGACATTGTCTGATCTTAGTCCAGAGGTTGACCATGGTAAGTCATTTTGTTAGGGTCAGGATTGGGAATTCACTGTCCTTCAAATCCTGGGATTGTGTAACATCCAGGCTTTCAGACAATATCCAACTAGCCAAGGGATTTTAAGTAAGGCAATGGGAGACGTGTAATGAAATTAGTCAGAGGTGTAGAACGTCCTCAGTTGACTGATGAATGATTTACTTATTGTCACTAACATTTTACAGTGAATACAACAGTAAAACACACTGAAAAGGTTCAACAGTCACCAGAATCTGGCACCATTTTGAATAGTTTAAGAATAAAGAGGATAAAAGATTTAACTGAAAGAGAGTCCTGAGCCTGAGGTGGTTCACCAATGGCACCTGCGCTATCACCCCTCCTCCACTGCCACCTTCGCGGAACCCACCAACATAGATGTTGCCACTCTTTCAGTGTCATCTCTTCAGCATTGGGCCCACCTCACCATCACCAATGCCAGGTCCCATACTGACCACAAACTCACCCCATAACCAGTTGTCCTTAGCTTGATGACGGCAGGATTCCCGGCTCCATGCATACCACATGACCGCACCTCACCAAAATCAGAAGTCCTCGCTGTGAGCCTGATGTAACCAGGAGACCCTGGCTCCGATGCCAGACAGGCTACCTCTGCAATCTTGACAAAAGTCATGCTCTGTCTGCCCTCTTCCAAGACGCAGTCTTGTTGGCACTACCATCTTGAAAAGTCAGCTGCTGCCACCACCTCCGATTGCTGGAGGAGCTTTGCTGCCACTGTCTCCACCAGCCCCAAACACTAGCAGGATGTTCCTGCTGCCACTGCCTCCAGTCACTATGAGGAGCGATGTCCACTGCCAACTCTAACTGCAGGGAGGAACGGCTATTCTGCACATGAACCACTCTAGCTGCCACCCTGACTTTGCTGACTAACTTGCCACAAAAAGGCTCCAAAAAGAAAAACGAAAGATAAAAAAGAAAAAGAGAAGTTAAAAGAAACCAGGAAAGAAACCAAGAGAAGGCAAGAGAAAGCAAGACAGAGAAAGAGAGAGAGAGAGAGAGAGAGAGAGAGAGAGAGAGAGAGAAACAGAGACTGAGACAGAAAGAAAGAAAGACAGACAGAAAAAAAGAAAACAGATGAGCACCGGGCAAGAGCCTGCACGCAGCCCTGCTACTCTGCCGCCATTGTGAAAAAAGATTAGGGCTATTCTCAGGTCACTTTGGTGGGGGGTTGGGGGGAGATGACCCTAACCTAACCAATCCTTCTTCAAACCTACAACTTAAGTTCTGGCAACATTCTTATAAATCTCCATACTCTTTCTACAGTAATTATGTCCTTCCCGTAATAACATGACCAGAACTGTACAGCATAGGCCTAAGCAGTGTCTTGTATAGTTTCAGCATTAGATCGGTGCTCTTATATTCAATTAAGGGAAGCATCTCATTTGCATTCTTTTACACTTTATCTACTGTCCTGCCACCTTCAGGGAACTGTGACATGAACTCCAAGGTCTCTCACTTCTTCTAAACCTTTCAAATACACTAACATTTATTGTGTATTCCATTCATTTGTTTGTTCTCCCCAAATCATGACTTCACACTTTTCCAGACTGAATACCATTTGTCATTTTCTACCCACTCAATCAAACCAACGAGAAGGGTGCCAACGAGGCCTGACGCAATAATTATTCAGATGAGCGGCAAAAGATTGTGGCAGGAAAGTCATATTGGCTTGTGACAGGAAGCCTTATTTCAAATTGTCACAGCCAAAATATGGGAAGATTCAGTCTAATGATTCTTTTCCAGCGTGCAAGGTGATGACTAATGAGTACAGCAAGGATCAGTGGTTGGCCCCAGCATTCAAATGCATAATCAATAATTTGGGTGAGGGACTCAAATTTAATATTTTCAATTTTGCTGATGACAGTGCTGGTTGGAATTAAGTGGCAGTATGGTGTTGAGATGCGGAATCAGCCATGATCATACTGAATGGCAGAGTAGGCTCAATAGGCCGAACGGCCTACTCCTGCTTCTATTTTGTACATTTCTAGATTTTACCCAGCTCAAGATTCTCAGAATTAGATCCTCTACGGGAAAAGTTTGGCCTCTGAACAACTCAGGCAAGCATTTGGCATTCTTACGAAAGTGTTAACCCCCTCCTATCAGTGTATCAGTAAGTTGTTGCCTTATTCCCACTCAGTCATTTGGACAATGTTTTCTCTTGGCAAAATTGTCTTATACTTCTGCCAGTTAGTAGCTTGGGAGATGATTCTATGTAAGCCTCAAGAAGTTTAGCTTGGAATGACAGTAAGGCAAGATTTGTGTCTTTCTTTGTCTCTTGAATGTCTGACTGTGTCTTCCCATAAATCCTGCCCTCATGCATTGTGGTGATGATGTCGAATCCATATTGTTCAGCTAACTCCTTAAATGCTTTGGAGGTGAATTGAGTTCCATTGTAGTTTATCCTTCTTTCAGGAATCCCATGCTCAGCAAAAAAATGCTCCCATTCCTGCTCTGATTGTAGCTCTTAAAGCTTTCACCTTTCTGACAAGTGGCAAGTTTCAGTAAAAGTCTGCAACGATGAGTTACTATTATTAGTTGATAGTAAATAAATTGACTCCCACAAAATGCCATGATCTAATGGGATTTCAATAGATTTCATCTCCTTCTGCATTCCTAAATCTCTGGCACTGATTATATGTAGATTGCATTCTTTCATTATTTTGGAAATGTCTACCAAATACACACCTAACTTGGCCTGAACTAATATTTCTCAATTCATATGTGAGCTTATTAGATCTTCCAGAGAAGTTCTTTCGCATCATTTTGAGTATGATCATGATTCTGATTCTGGATTTGGCCAGCAGAACACAGTATTCTAGGAAGATTTTGACTCTGATCCATCAATACTTTCATATTGGTGTGTGTGTTCGCTTTACTTTGTTGAGCCTTTCCAGGATCACTGGCCAAGAGAGCATCCATAAATTTTCTTCATTACTGTCTCTACTTTGACTAAGTTTTGGTTGTGCAAAATGCTTCTTCACACCCAGGTTTTAAAAAAAAACTTATCTCTCTCTCATGTGGCACAGCCAAGACAGGGCATCTGTTAGTTCCACAATTTCCTGGCTTGCATTTGCTTGAAATTGTCACTCTGAAGACTTAAGAATTATCTCTGCAGTCCTGCAAGTGCTCTATATAGACGTTTGTTGCAGATCTGTTCAAATAGAAAATACTCGCCCTTCGCAACGCACCCTCTCCCATAAAGTGTATTATGAATTTCTCAATTCCATAACCTCTACCAAACGCTCTTTCCATTTCAACATATCTGATCTCAGCTGAAACTACAGAACTGTTTGCAAATATTTTCAGCTTACTTTCTTGTAACAGATCAGCCAAGAGAGGTGGGGCCTGGGACGAGGATGGTGGTACGAAGGAATAGGAATGGCGAGAGATGTTAGGGAGAAGAAACAGAATGGGGGAAGCAGGAGGAAGGGTTGTATACAGGGAAGACAGGGTATGTGGAGAGGGTACAGGTGAAGATGCAAGGGGATGGAGCTGACATACAGTGGAGAAACAAAGACGAAGTCAGGAGGGAGAAGTGACTGGACGATGGAAGAAGGTGTGAAGGTAAATGAGGGGTATAAGAAGAACGTCTGAAGAAGACCTGGAAACGGCTGTCACCAGGCGACATTTTTCTCTACCTAAATCATTTCGTTTTCAAAAACAAACCTCCCCACTTTCCCCCCGCCGACCACTGAATCTCGGGGATATGTTAGAACTTTAAAGTCTACACACATACCTCCTTCGCACCTGCAGGATACCCTTCAACCGATTAGCGGCTCCCTTTCTCGCGAGAGTGGCCGCTCCATCCCCAAAATAAATGCAGCAAGCCTGGGTGCCGGTGGTTCTGCGCACGCGTAAATCAATTCTCAGCAGCGGCGCCTCATGAACGTGTGCTGTTCACTTGGCAGCGCTACGCTCAATGCAATGGGCTGCTCCAAGAAGTGTCCGCGCTGCCCACCTCTCACAGCTGCCGAGTCGGCGCCGCAACAAAGATTCAAGAGGGCAGGTGAGTGCGGAACAGTTATTTCTTTCTTCTTGCTGTTTGAGCGTGCCGGTCCGACGATGGCAGGACGGGGGTTAGAGGTGTTTGACAACTGATCATCTTCGTCCTCGTCGTCGTCGGAGAACGGCTCCTCGTACTCCGGTTGGGAGAAAGTGTGACCGAGAGGAGGGGTGGGGGCAGCTTTGTGAGATGGTACGGGGGGGGGGGGGTGGTGGTGGTGAAGCACGAGCGGGAGGCGACTATGGGGGTTGGGGGTGGTGAGCGCGAGCGGCCAAGGGTGGCAGGGGCTGGGGACTCATTCGAGCTAATTGTCCGGCCTATTCGCTGAAGCAGGGAGGGCAGCGCGAGCTGGATGTGGCGGTTGGCTGGAGCCACGGGGGAAAGCGCGAGCCCGAGAGGGAGAGGTGGTTGGGTTTGTCGCGGGGGGGTGGGGGGGGGGGGGGGGCGGCGCGGTGGTGTTGCTGGCGATTGCTGTTTGCGTGAGCCGGTTGCGGGAGGGCTGCAGCAACAGCGCAGGCGGCCCACCGGCTGGGGCTGGGGGAGATCGCTGTCAGGGATGAAAGCGGGAGCTCGTCCAAGTTCTCCGATCCGTAGCTCGAGCAGTTGCCGTTTGCGGAAGGATTAAGATGCAGAGAGGCGAGGCTGTCAGCAAACAGCCTGGTGGAATGGTTTCTTTCCATAAAATCCATATAATAAGCCCGCATTTACACAGATATGTGAAAAGACCTGAAAGCTGCTGTCAGTTTGCACTCTACTCCGCAATCCTTTTGAGCCCCGAGTGTTTCCATGTCTATCATGGACTTGTTTCATCTAATATGTCTATGTATGTGGACCCGTCTCTCCCTGCAACGAAAGGAAGCTGTCCAGAATTAATAATAATTATGAATCTGGATGCCTTTCACTGCTGTTGCCGTCTTCAATGGGCACCAATTCGGTATCCATAAGGAGTGAAATTGTTAATGCATTTCCTTTCATTGAATATTTTCCCCCTGAATGAATGCTTTCGTCGTGTCAGAGACCAGATGCAAAGTTTAATGGGTTTCCTTTCCGTTTGAATGTCAAGAAAGACGAGGATTCCTTCTCTCAGTCCTTCTCCTCCACCACCAAACTTAGAAGTAAGACGGTTTTTGTGGAAGTGTCTAACATGAAAGAGGTTTTTTGTTTTTTCTTTCACATTGGCAAAAATATAATTTCAGGCTTAAACATTTCTTAAATATTCACCATATTACTGCATATCGGGAGACCGAAATGGTGACATTGCTAAATGAGGTTACTGCCCTTGCCGTCATTTACATCCTTGCGAATTTTTTCCGCGAGGTCAATATTGATTTGATCGATAAGTGAAAGGCGGTGATTTCAGCGAAGCGTTTTTGAATCATTTTGTAAACGTATTCTTATGACATTAAGCGGCGATCGAGATCTTTGGACACGGAGGGGATAATGCGGACAGTTTGTTTTTCTTAAACGTACTTTAATTTCTGACCACCTCACCATTGTATTTATTTCATCATTTTTAATCAATAGACTTGCTGGTTTTGTTAGTGTCTCTCATCGGCTGAGGTTTTTTATTCCCTTGGGTGTTCGCGCATGTTTACCTTGAGAGGAAGATTATTCCTTTTTAAAAATATGTATTTTAATGCCACTTATGTGACGATCTATATTTGGTGTAACCATTTGAGTCTTGAACAAAGACTAGTTGAATATTCAAATAAATTTGCATCTTCAGAAATTAAACAAATGTAGCGTTTTCTGCACATGTCAACGTTTTCTGTTAATACCATCTTTAGTCCAAAGTTTATTAAATGGTAATAACTGTTCCTGTAAAGTGTCCGCATGAAAGGGAAGTTAGTTGGAAGATCTTGACCTAAGGTTTTCAATTTAAGGGACAAGCTGTATCAAAATGGCCAAGCTAAAGAATGATGAACAGTTTTGCATAATAATACAATTACAGTACAGTGAATGTTAATCAGTGTTCAGTGACTGTTCTTCTGTTTTCCAAACAGTTTTTAAGAAACTTCTTTAGGATTGCATTCTGTTATTCCTTCAGTCAGTCATCTGCACAGAGCTTTTCTGATGTAATGGAACTACCTTACATAGGCATTAGCTAGAACAGGTGTCATTGACTAGATTGCTTTAAAATGGACCTGTTGTTTCTTTAACTAAATATGAAGTTTTGTAATTTTGTAAACTGATTTTGTAGGAAAACCAGACGTGTGAATGAGAAATACTTGCAGTGAATGATGCAACTGTGTCTTCAGAAATAATGACATTGCAGTAGTTTTTTAATCACTGATTTTTATTTTAAAATGCTGTTTTTAAGTTTCATTCAGGTTCATTTTCACTTTATTGAGACTGAATTATTTATTTAAGCAGGTCTCTGGGATGGTGAAATGCGGTAATTTTATTTCTGGATTTGCTTGTTAAATGTGAACCACAGATACTATTTGCTTTTCAACTGCAAAATAGCTCCTAGTGTTGTTCAATAGTAAATACAGATAAATGATCTGTATTTACTGTAACTTACGCTTTACTAAATATATTTTGACCAGTAACGTTGTGGTTTAATCTTGATTATCTAAACAAACCACTCAGCTGATTAAGATTAAAATCATTTTGTTATACAGATATATAAATATTTAAAGTGGTCATGAATTATGGAAACAATTTCAAAGTAATAGGAATCTGCACTGTATATAACCATAAAGTTTTTGCATTATTTAATCTTTGTTGTGTTCCGCTCCCTACTTCAATATAATGTTTAGTTGTTCAACTTTGAACATTAACTGGCTGGGTAGAATGTCAGCATGTTATTTGAAAACTCCTCTAAGACCGGAGAGCCCATGTGGAACAACAATCTATATGTGGGTGGAAATGATTAAATACTCTGTAGGATACAAAATATTAGAGGTAGGGAGATCTCTCTACCATCTAGAGTTTCTTTTGAGGTGACATGGCAGAAGTGATACATCTACCAGCAACAGGTTTATTTGAATCTTTTGAGAACTCAAGTTTTATCCCTTGCAATTGTACTGCTTTCATATTTCTGCCTATCTCCAAAGAAATTCTGCAACTTTTTAGTCTACTTTTCAACCTTCGCAACTCTATATATAAAATATTTATATTTTTGTCTTGGTGTAGATTTGACTTCACTATCAGTTGGAAGGAACTTTTTTTAAAAGTATGGAGTTCAAATTTATTTCCTATTACCCTTCGGGTTAAACTGGTAGAGTCGAGCCTCAGTGCCAACTAAAATAAAAATAACTCCAACCCCTCTTGCAACCTGCTCATGGGTTTCATGTCCATTCTATGAAAATATTGAATGCAATCTGTTTGAACAAGCCTATGGCTGTAGGCAGTGAGAGGTGGAAGAAAAGGATTGTGTTCATGGAATGCAGATGTGTCTCCATAATGTCACTTAATTGATTATCTGCAGTAAAATTTGTGCAGCATTTCGTGGCACCTCACTGAGGTAGCATGCTGGAGATCAAACCTTGCTATTCTTGGAAGTCATTACAAAAATTAAGATTTCATAGGAGTACACAATTCCTCAATTTGCCTATTCTTTTGAGCCCAGGTTGACAGGATGCACTGATCGGGTTTGTGTATTTAACAAAAATTAGTATCTCTTACAAATAAATAGATTCTAGCTATAAATAAACAATTATAAACTGTTGATAAAATGTGAGGCTGGATGAACACAGCAGGCCAAGCAGCATCTCAGGAGCACAAAAGCTGACGTTTCAGGCCTAGACCCTTCATCAGAGAGGGGGATGGGGTGAGGGTTCTGGAATAAATAGGGAGAGAGGGGGAGGCGGACCGAAGATGGAGAGAAAAGAAGATAGGTAGGGAGGGGATAGGCCAGTCCAGGGAAGACGGACAGGTCAAGGAGGTGGGATGAGGTTAGTAGGTAGATGGGGGTGCGGCTTGGGGTGGGAGGAAGGGATGGGTGAGAGGAAGAACAGGTTAGGGAGGCAGAGACAGGTTGGACTGGTTTTGGGATGCAGTGGGTGGAGGGGAAGAGCTGGGCTGGTTGTGTGGTGCAGTGGGGGGAGGGGACGAACTGGGCTGGTTTAGGGATGTGGTTGGGGAAGGGGAGATTTTGAAACTGGTGAAGTCCACATTGATACCATTAGGCTGCAGGGTTCCCAGGTGGAATATGAGTTGCTGTTCCTGCAACCTTCGGGTGGCATCATTGTGGCACTGCAGGAGGCCCATGATGGACATGTCATCTAAAGAATGGGAGGGGGAGTGGAAATGGTTTGCGACTGGGAGGTGCAGTTGTTTGTTGTGAACTGAGCGGAGGTGTTCTGCAAAGCGGTTTCCAAGCCTCCGCTTGGTTTCCCCAATGTAGAGGAAGCCACACCGGGTACAGTGGATGCAGTATACCACATTGGCAGATGTGCAGGTGAACCTCTGCTTAATGTGGAATGTCATCTTGGGGCCTGGGATAGGTGTGGGGGCAAGTGTAGCATTTCCTGCGGTTGCAGGGGAAGGTGCCGGGTGTGGTGGGGTTGGAGGGCAGTGTGGAGCGAACAAGGGAGTCACGGAGAGAGTGGTCTCTCCGGAAAGCAGACAGGGGTGGGGATGGAAAAATGTCTTGGGTGGTGGGGTCGGATTGTAGATGGCGGAAGTGTCGGAGGATGATGCGTTGTATCCGGAGGTTGGTGGGGTGGTGTGAGAGAACGAGGGGGATCCTCTTTGGGCGGTTGTGGCGGGGGCGGGGTGTGAGGGATGTGTTGCGGGAAATGCGGGAGACGCGGTCAAGGGCATTCTCGATCACTGTGGGGGGGAAAGTTGCGGTCCTTGAAGAAATTGGACATCTGGGATGTGCGGGAGTGGAATGTCTTATTGTGGGAGCAGATGCGGCGGAGGCGGAGGAATTGGGAATAGGGGATGGAATTTTTGCAGGAGGGTGGGTGGGAGGAGGAGTATTCTAGGTAGCTGTGGGAGTCGGTGGGCTTGAAATGGACATCAGTTACAAGCTGGTTGCCTGAGATGGAGACTGAGGTCCAGGAAGGTGAGGGATGTGCTGGAGATGGCCCAGGTGAACTGAAGGTTGGGGTGGAAGGTGTTGAAGTGGATGAACTGTTCAAGCTCCTCTGGGGAGCAAGAGGCGGCGCCGATACAGTCATCAATGTACCGGAGGAAGAGGTGGGGTTTGGGGCCTGTGTAGGTGCGGAAGAGGGACTGTTCCACGTAACCTACAAAAGAGGCCGGCATAGCTGGGGCCCATGCGGGTGCCCGTGGCCACCCCCTTAGTCTGTAGGAAGTGGGAGGAGTCAAAAGAGAAGTTGTTGAAGGTGAGGACGAGTTCGGCTAGGCGGATGAGGGTGTCGGTGGAGGGGGACTGGTCGGGCCTGCGGGACAGGAAGAAGCGGAGGGCCTTGAGGCCATCTCCATGCGGAATGCAGGTGTACAGGGACTGGACGTCCATGGTGAATATGAGGTGTTGGGGGCCAGGGAATTGGAAGTCCTGGAGGAGGTGGAGGGCGTGGGTGGTGTCACGGACGTAGGTGGGGAGTTCCTGGACCAAAGGGGAAAAATTGGAGTCCAGATAGGTGGAGATGAGTTCGGTGGGGCAGGAGCAGGCTGAGACGATGGGTCGACCAGGGCAGGCAGGTTTGTGGATTTTGGGAAGGAGATAGAAACGGGCCGTGCGGGGTTGGGGAACAATGAGGTTGGAGGCTGTGGGTGGGAGGTCCCCTGAGGTGATGAGGTCACGAATGGTGTTGGAGATGATGGTTTGGTGCTCGGGTGTGGGGTCATGATCGAGGGGGCGGTAGGACGTGGTGTCGGAGAGTTGGCGTCTGGCCTCAGCGATGTAGAGGTCAGTGCGCCATACTACCACTGCGCCACCCTTGTCTGCGGGTTTGATGGTGAGGTTGGGGTTGAGGGTACCGCCCAAAGAGGATCCACCTCGTTCTCACACACCACCCCACCAACCTCCGGATACAACGCATCATCCTCCGACACTTCCGCCATCTACAATCCGACCCCACCACCCAAGACATTTTTCCATCCCCACCCCTGTCTGCTTTCCGGAGAGACCACTCTCTCCGTGACTCCCTTGTTAGCTCCACACTGCCCTCCAACCCCACCACACCCGGCACCTTGCCCTGCAACCGCAGGAAATGCTACACTTGCCCCCACACCACCTCCCTCACCCCTATCCCAGGCCCCAAGATGACATTCCACATTAAGCAGCGGTTCACCTGCACATCTGCCAATGTAGTATACTGCATCCACTGTGCCCGGTGTTGCTTCTTCTACATTGGGGAAACCAAGCGGAGGCTTGGAGACCGCTTTGCAGAACACCTCTGCTCAGTTCGCAACAAACAACTGCACCTCCCAGTCGCAAACCATTTCCACTCCCCCTCCCATTCTTTAGATGACATGTCCATCATGGGCCTCCTGCAGTGCCACAATGATGCCATCCGAAGGTTGCAGGAACAGCAACTCATATTCCACCTGGGAACCCTGCAGCCTAATGGTATCAATGTGGACTTCACCAGTTTCAAAATCTCCCCTTCCCCAACTGCATCACTAAACCAGCCCAGTTCGTCCCCTCCCCCCACTGCACCACACAACCAGCCCAGCTCTTCCTCTGCACCCACTGCATCCCAAAACCAGTCCAACCTGTCTCTGCCTCCCTAACCTGTTCTTCCTCTCACCCATCCCTTCCTCCCACCCCAAGCCGCACCCTCATCTACCTACTAACCTCATCCCACCTCCTTGACCTGTCTGTCTTCCCTGGACTGACCTATCCCCTCCCTACCTCCCCACCTATACTCTCTCCACCTATCTTCTTTTCTCTCCATCTTCGGTCCGCCTCCCCCTCTCTCCCTATTTATTCCAGAACCCTCACCCCATCCCCCCCTCTAAGGGTCTAGGCCCGAAACGTCAGCTTTTGTGCTCCTAAGATGCTGCTTGGTCTGATGTGTTCATCCAGCCTCACATTTTATCATCTTGGATTCTCCAGCGTCTGCAGTTCCCATTATCTCTGATACAATTATAAACTGTTAACCTCCAGTTCTCTAAACAGAGACACCAAACAAAACACTGGTGTTTTGAGTGGAGAGCAAGAATATGAAGGCAGTTAAATAGTTCATGTCCACAGGCTTTGCTGGCTTGTCAGGATCTACTGAGCCTGATCTTCCTTCACCAGGTTTCCTCACTTGCATACAGGTGGCTCACGCTGTAAGTCTCAAACGTCTTGATTCATAGCCACAGCTTACAGCAACTGATGATGGAAATTTAACTGGCTTTCTTCAGGTTTGAGGTGTTAATGAGTGACTGTGAATGTCGGGAATTTGCTTTTAAAATGTGCGGTTATGCTTTCCATAATCCTTGGTTTTTAAAATAGTACTCTTCCCATTTCAGTACACATTCAAAAATATAGAAAAATAAAAAGGTACAGACTTCACAATTTTTTGGGTTTTTTTGCACTAAAAATTGCTGTTTTATTTGTTCAAGGATATAGATTTCAGTGGGTGGGCTAGGATTTCTTGCTGTTGCCCTCTGAAGGTGACAGGGTTGCCATCACCTTTCAATGATGACAGTTCATTTGATGTAGGAATCTTTCCAGTGTAGCTTGAGGAGGAATCCTAGGATTTTTTTTGACAGTGCTTGAGAAGGATCTGTTACATAGTTTTAAATCTGGATAGTGAAAGGCTTGGAAAGGAACTTGGAGTTGGCCGGTGTTCCCATGTATCTGCTGTCCTTGTCCTCCTAAGTGGTTGTTGATTTAGAAGGTGCTGTCAAAGGAGCCTTGGTGATTTTCCTAGCCTGCATCTTGGAGATGGTACACACTCCATGCTACTGAGTGTCAGAGTTGGAGGGAATGAATGGTGCCATGTGCACAAATAATCAAATGGCTGCTTTGTCCTGGATGGGTTTGAACATAGTGTCATTGGAGCGGCAGTCATTCAGGCAAGTGGGAAATATTCGATGACATTCATCAGTTGTTGATGTTGGCTAGGCTTTGGGGGAGTCATGAAGTGCAGGATTCCTAGCTTCTGATCTGCTGTTGTAACCACAATACAGCTATTTCATTACAGTTTCTGCTAACTGGTAACCCCTAGGATATTGATGTTAGGAAATTCAGCAATGATAATGCCATTGAATGTCAAGGGAAGATGATTCGTTTTTTTTTTTTTTTTAACATGTAGGAGATGGTCATTGACTTGCCCTTGTCAGGTCAAGCCTGGGTTTGTCCGGGCCTTGCATCATCTGGGCGCTGACAGTTTCAGTAACTGAGGAGTTGTGCTGAGTTCTGCAACTTGCAGTCATCAGTGAGCATCTCCACCTCTGGCCTTTTGGATTGTGAAAAGATCACTGATTTACGTAGCTGAAGATGGGCCAGGCATAGGAGGCCACCCAATGAATTCGTAAGGATCTTGTGACGCTGTGGTAGTGACCTTTAGGATTGTCTGGTTTCAAGTCACACTTGCTTTACAGGTGTGTGATAAAATTCTAGGGAAAATGTTGATTTAGACAATATCTACATGGATTCCTGCAGAGGTGTACTGGGTTTGAGATGACTGACCTCCAACAGTGATCTATATTTGTGCTAGATATGACTCCAAGCAGTGGAGTGTTTCCCTGATTTACCAATGATCTAGTTGTCTGAGGTCAAATGCAGCTTGATGTCAAGGGCCATCACACTCTCTCATCTGAGATCGACTCTGTCCACGATTACACCGACATCAAGAACTGATTTGCTCTGGTAAAATCCAAACTTAATATCTCTGAGCAGTAAATCCATGATGTAGGTGTTCTTCAAGTGAATTCTAATGCCTGCCATTTTAAAAAAAAAATAGTCAACAAAACTATAATGTTGAAGTGTTTTTTTTTGGGGGGGTGAAATTAAGTAAACAGATCCCTTTATCCTTAGTACCCTTGCGTTAAAGTTTAGAATTACGTGCCAAAACTTTATTGACAAGCTTCATGGTAACATAACTAAAAGAAAAACGTGTGCAAATATACAAAAAATAGCACATACCCTGAGAGTTGGGACAGACACAAGAACCAACAAAGGGAGACAAAACAGATTAATAGCTCCAAAAAGACAGTATGAAAAACTTGGAAAGGATAGCAAAATAAACACGCAGTATTTCTTTAGAATGAGGGATCGGGATCATTATGGGGCCACTTTGCACTGGCTGTCATGATGTTATAAGTGAGAATAAGAAAATGACAGTGTTGACTGAGTCAATACACGGGACACCCTGAGGAAATGAATGTTGAACTGGGAAATGGGACTGACGAAAATGAAGAAAAGCAAAGCAAAAGTGAAGGCGGGGGGGCGCTCATGGTGGCACAATACTTAGCACTGCTGCCTCTCAATGCCAGGGACCTGGATTCAATTCCAGCCTCTGGCAACTGTCTGTGTGGAGTTTGCACATTCTCCCCATGTCTGCATGGGTTTCTGCCAGGTGCTCCAGTTTCCTCCCACAGTCTAAAGATGTGCAGGTTGGGTTGATTGGCAGTGCTAAATTGCCTGTAGTGTTCAGGGAGGTGTAGATTAGGTGGATTATAGGGGGATGGGTCTGGGTGGGATGCTGTGAGGTTCAGTGTGGACTTGTTAGGCCAAAGGGCCTGTTTCCACACTTTAGGGATTCTGTGATAACATTAGGAAAGGGGGAGAAAAGACACTAGTGATTAGTGTCCAGATGGTTCTGACTCCCTAAAATTAAGGGAAATGGGTGAGATTATTTCGAGTGTGACTCTTCTCCAAATTTAGTTCAAGTACCTTTCCTCTGGATTGGAAAACCTAAGGGGATATAGGCCAACTGCTGGCAAATGGGACTAATTAATTTAGGATATCTGGTTGGCATTCATGAGTTGGACTGAAAGGTCTCTGTGCTGAACATCCCTATGATTCTATAAGATTTTTAGCATTCCACTGTAAGGATAATCTGTACATGCTGAAATAGTTCCCCTTTCTTAGGCTTTTGCTTATTTCAACATGCTGTGGATTTGTTTTGATTTCACTAATATTGGCTGCTCTCTGTTAATTAAAGTTTGAACCCTTTTCTATCTGAAATCAATTACTTGTGGTATTGCGCACATCAGCATTAAATTTGATGCCTGCCTCTGTGGTGCGGTAGGTTAGTGTGTTTGACTGTTGAACAGAATTGGTGGTTTGAAACCACCCAGCGATGAAGACTTTTGCCCCCCAATGACCATTCTCTGCGACACATTGGGGCAGCAGTGGCTCAAGTGGTTAGCACTGCTGCCTCACAGCATCAGGGACCCGGTTCAATTCCATCCTCGGGTGACTGTGTGGACTTTGCACGTTCTCCCTGTTTTTTGCATGGGTTTCCTCCTGCAGTTTTTCCCAATCTTGGGAATGGAATCTTTAATCATTTGAGTGTTTGCAGAGTGGCTACGATGATTCCTAGTGATCTTGGGAGTCTTGTTGTCAGCTCTGAGATGCTCTTGATGTAGGGCAGTGTGGCCAGTGTGTTACAGTGTACTGTGTCCTCCTGTTGTCTGTTTTAGTAGGCCTAGTAGGATTAAAGACCCTATTTCTACAACATGCAGAACCAACGTGGCTTACAAAATACCATGTAGTGACTGCCACAAACATTACATTGCACAGGAAGGAAACTAGCCATCAGAATACATGAGCATCAGCTCACAGCAAAATGGCACGACAAACTCTCCGTAATATCAGTACACTCGGACAACAAGGGCCGTCAGTTTAACTGGGACAAGGTAACCAACATAGCCAAAGCTAAGTATATAGATGCGCACAAGAATTCGTAGGGGCATAGTTCTTCACCCGTAATGAAATCAATAAATATTGAATTGGACCCCAAATACAAAACCAGAAATGACGCTACTCACCATAATAGACCAGACAGTATAAATTTCCAGGCAGAGTAGAATAACATTGCTTCATCGGAGGCTCCACTGTCATCTAGCATGATGACAAAACGTCTGAACGAAAACAAGTCAACAACCTCACCCACAACCTGAGCTACATATCTTTGCCAAAACTTTAAAGATATTATTAAATTGGACAGGGTGCAGTAAAGATTAACAAGAATGTTAGAGCTGGAGGGTTTGAGTTATAGGGAGAAGCTGGATAGGCTCAGACTCTTTTTACTGGAGCAAAAGAGTTTGAGGGGTGACCTTTGCAGCAGTTTGTAAAATAATGACGAGCATCAATTTAAATTGAATAGCAAAGGTCTTTTCCCTAGTACAGCGGAGCTCAACTAGACTGCATATTTTTAAGGTGAGAGGAGAAAGATTTAAGAGGGAACTGACGGACAACTTTTTCTCAGAAGGTTGTTTTGTATGTGGAATGAGCTGATGGGGAAGTGATAGATGCAGGTACGGTTACAACATTAAGTCATTTTGGACAGGTGCATTAAATAGGGAGGGATTTAGGTCAAATACAGGCTAGTGAAATGAGTTTGGGAAATTTGGTCAGTGAGTTGGACAAGTTGGATTGAAGGGTCTGTTTGGTGCTCTTACTGTGTACCACAGGGATTGTTAAGTACATTAAGAACTTGGATGTGAATGTGGAAGCAATTAGTAAATTTGCAGATGACCCGAAACTTAGTAAGTAAACATGAAAGGTCACGGGACCCAAACGTTAACACTGATTTTTTTTTTTCCTCAGATGCAGCCAGACCTGAGCTTTTCCAGCAACTTCTGTTTTTGTACCTGAAACTTTAGTGTTGTTAGCACGGAGGGTGGTCTTGGGCTACAATCTGATGTTGATCAGCTGTTAAATTGATACAATTTAACCCTGAAGTGCAAAATGATACATTTTGTGAGGTCTACTAAGAGAATATACACAAAATGGTAGATCCTTAAGGAATGCTGAGGAACAAAGGGACCTCGGTGTACAAATCCATAGATCCCTGGAGGTGTCAGCACAGGTAGACAGGTGGTAGAGGTATACAAGATGCTCGCCTTTATTAACTGGGTTGTAGAATATAAGAGTGAGGAAGTCTTATTACAACTTTATAAAACATTGGTTAGGCCACAGATGGAATACTGTGCAGTTCTGGCTTCCATGCTGTGGAAAGGCATTATTGCACTGGAGAGGATGTCAAGGAGGCTCACTGGGATATTGCCTACTGTTATGTGGAGAGACTGGACAGGCTGAGTTTGTTTATCTTTGAGCAGAAGAGACTGAGGTTGGCATGGGGAGATCTGATTTGAGGTATACAAAGTAGACTGGCTAGATTGTGTGAGAATCATTTCCCCATGGCAGATGTATCGAAGACCATGAGTTTGTGAGGAGTAAGTGGTTTAGAGGAGATCGGAGAGAGAATTTTCACCCAGAGGGTATAGAAATATGGAATGTGCTGCCTGAGGGGTGGTGAAAGCAGGTACTTTTGCAACATTTATGATTCATTTGGATGAGTCAAAGAACGGTTCTGAGGAAAGGTTACCACACCCAAAATGTTAACTCCTGATTTTTCTTCACAGATGCTGCCAGAACTGCTGAGCTTTTCTAGTAACCTCTCTTTTTGTTCCTGATTTACAGCATCCATATTTCTTTTGGATTTTATGATCTGATTAATACAGTTTGGTGCTTTGTTGGTCAGCTTAGACATTGTGGGCCAAAGGGCCTGTTTCTGTGCTGTATGACTTTGACATTAGCTGCTGTAATGGAATTTGAACCAATGAAATTTGGATTAAGTTATTAAATTGGCAATGGTCAATGGTGACCATGAAATTATCCTTGATCTGTTCATTGACCTTTTGTAGGAAAGATAATTCTGCTATGTAACTCCAGACTCTCAGCAGTGTTTAACATTTAACTGTGCACTGAAATAGCCTTGGAAGCCTTCCAGTTCAAGGGCACTTAAGGATGCGGAAACAAAAGCTGGCCTTACCAATGACAGTCACTTTCCATGAAAATTTAAAACAATATTCTGCACTATCCTGCTGGTCTACTTTCCCTAAACTTGATCTTTCTTTCAGTTTATCTCATCAAACTTTTCTGCAGCCTCCTCACAATATTCCATCCCCACTCCACACCCGGTCAGTAGCTCCAGCTATTATGTACTTCACCCAATCATTCTATTGTTGTTGACAGAGCCTTTGGTTGCCCTGCTAGGAACTCTAGGAATCTCTCTCCAATTTTAAAAAATGGTAGTTTTAAAACAAATGAAGTAATTTCTCCTTAGGTCTAATGCTGTATCTGCTGTAAATGCTCTGAAGGTTTTCTGGTAAAGGTATTTCAAAAACTTAATATTTTAGAGTCAGTATGTTTTGCCTCTCCCAGCTCTTTGGTAGTACTGCTCAATTAATCCAACTGATTTTTTCTTTTCTATTTTCTCCCCCTTCGCTTTGTAACTTTATTTCTTTTTGTCAAATTGCTATTGAATCTGCTTCTGCCACCCTTTCAGAAAGTGCATGCCAGATCTTTTTTAGGTGTTTCCATGCATTGCCTCAAATTTTTGTGCTCTAGTTGACATTTCAGCAATTGGAGAGGGTTTCTTATAACTTAGTCTGTATCAAGACCGTTCATGACTTTTAAATACATCTATTTAAGTATCCTTTTTAGCTTTTTCTGTTAGAACAACAGCTGCATCTTCACCAGTCTCTTGCTGTAACCGAAGTTTCTTAACACAGTACTGTTTTGCTAATGATCTGGGCTTGTGTGTATGAGATAATTTCAAAATTTGCAGGTAACATTGAATTCTGAACAGTGGCAAACAACAAGGAAGAAGTCACAGTAATAGGCTGCAGGAGTATTTAGATGGGTGAAAGTGGGTAGACATATAGCAAGTTAAAATTGTAACCCAATGATGTGATTCGTTTGTTAGGTAGAATAAGGAGCAACCATATAAACTAAATTTAACCATGTGTTTTCTGGGGTTGTATGCATATAAGCCTTTCAAAAATGCATGCCAAGTTGAGAAAGCCACTGCTTTAAAGACAAAAGTAGGACAAGGCTCTGCTAAAACTCTATAAATTACTGACTAGATTCTGGCTGAAGTATTTATTGACTCTTCAGGCAAGATTGAGCTATTGAGGGTGCAGGTTTAGTGTACTAGTGTTTAAGAGATGGAAAAACTTGGTTGCACAGAGGAACTTGTATTGCTCATAAGGCAGAAGAGGTTAGGTGCTTTGACAGATGTTTGATATTGTTGCAAGTTTTGCAAACTCTGACTTGTTGGGTATGATCAGTGCATTGCTTCTTGCGTTTCATGAAAGACAAAGGGATATGTTTTGATCTGTCAATCTTTGAGCCATATGGCTATAAATCTTGCATCACATTGACCATTCACTAGTTTATTTCTCAGTTTTGTGTTGACCAGGGTCATGGTTGGAAAATGTGTAAAAAGGACCTAGTTATCCATGTCACCAAGTCACTAAAGGTTAACATGTAGGTGTAGCAAGTTATTAGAAAGGCTAATAGTACTACAAGAGGATTTAAATGCAGAAGTAGTGAAGACTTGGAGCTTGGTTAGACCACAATTGGAATTTTTGTGTGTAATTTGGCCTCCATATGTAGCAAAAGAAATTATTTTCCTAGGCAGGGCAACAAAGGTCAGTCAGCCAAATTCCTGGTGTGATTGAATTTTCCTTTTAAAGAGAGACTGGGCATATGTTCCCAAAGGTTTCAAAGAATGAGGTGATCTCTTTGACACTACAAAATACTTAGTGATGGACAGACAGGGTAGATGTAGGTAACGTGTATCTTTTTGGGGAATCTCAAACCATGGGGTTAAATTAAAAATAAGGAGGAATGCCACTGAGTTTACTTTTATTCTGAGTGTTATGAACCTTTTGGAATTCTCAGCTGCTTACATGTTTAAAATAGAGATCGATAGATTTCTGATAACCAATGGCATACAGGTTAATGGGAATGGGCGGGTAAAAAGCATTGATGTATTTGATCAGCCATGATTGTAATAAATGGGCAGTAGGCTCAATGGATTGAATAGCTGACTATGTTCCTACATTCTAAACCTGCCTGGTCAAAATTTAAACATGACCTCTGACTGTTGTCACTAGCATGAATGGATGAATTTCTATGACAACACTTCTGCCAAGTAAAGTGCACTTGCCAACCAATCCACACACTCTTCTCATGCCGTATAAATGTTGTTTTGTCCCTTCAATCTGTTTTCTTGCAAAATGTCCTGGTGAATGTGTGATGGAAAGCTTCACTTCTCTAAAGTGTCACTTCTCAGTTATCTCTGAAGTGGTGATCTTTATTGGTGAAGGTGGTTTTTTAAATTCAGGACAAGTAAAATAACGTCTGTCTGGCAATATTAAAGCATGACAGCACTACAGCTACACTGTTCATGAGGATCAGGCTTTGATCCACTCTCACTGGCCTCATTAATCCAGCACATTCATGTGGGCTTTCTACACAGTCCTTTGCTTGAAAACTTGCAGCACCCTTTGCCCTTAATTTCATTAATACAAATCCTTTTCAGTTTGGAAAAATTTCAATGCTAGGGCTTGCATTTCCACTTCAAAGAATTTCTTATCTTCACTCCAACATGATAGTCAGCAAGGTCCCTAACTAGTATCCTATTGATTCATCCCTAACTGATTTTTGTTTTAAAACCCAGGGTACATTAAATAACAGCATTAATTTTATTGTTATAATTTATTTTTAGTGTACAGTCCCCATTGACTAGCATGTAAGCTCAAATTCTCAGGACTCTTGCAGTGAAATAAAGTCAAGAAAAAAGAAAATGCTTAAATATGTAGTGAATGCTTGAACAGTCAAAGAAGATAGCATCAGCAGTTGGAACCCATTTGATGTTTTGGGAACATTTTGAGTAACTGGTGAATTCAGGCTGGCATAATCTGAGGTCTGTTTCAGTCTTGTTAATTATTTCATTTGTATTAATATAAACATTTGCATTGTAAATACATAGATTTAAATTTTTTATTTTCTCAAATGTAAATTGCTTCAGGTATGTTCTTGGGTAATGGGGGGCCAAATACTGAAGGCATGGCAAGGTTGTCTTTTAAAAATCAGCAATATTTTAAATAACTTCTCCTTTGGAATTGAATTATGGGTCAATATGGTACTGCAGTATTTAAATTGTGTACTATATTAAAAGTGAATATCTGAATACTAATTTGTACCAGAGAGGGAAAAATAAGCAGTACAATTCTATTAAAGCTGTTATTAGATTTGCTGGTAGATTGAGGATGAATTTTAATTGTGTCCTTGTACTAATATTGTACATATTTTATGTGGATGCAGGTGTAACTGAGATAATGAAATGAGGCTGGATGAACACAGCAGGCCCAGCAGCATCTCAGGAGCACAAAAGCTAACGTTTCGGGCCTAGACCCTTCCTCTCTGAAGGGTCTAGGCCCAAAACGTTAGCTTTTGTGCTCCTGAGATGCTGCTGGGCCTGCTGTGTTCATCCAGCCTCACATTTCATTATCTTTGGATTCTCCAGCATCTGCAGTTCCCATTATCGCAGGTGTAACTGACACTGTTTCTGTATTAAATTCGCAATTAAGTCTGTCCTTATGCACACCACATTGAAGAGTGTAAAGTCTGAAGAATATAAGTTCTTTAACTTTTGCATCTATCTTTGTCATCAAGTTTTGTGATCATCATACATTCTCTCTCTCTCTCTAATTGCATGAAGCACAGTTTATGCACCTTAGGCTAAACACCACATTGGAAAAAGGAATTTTAAAATAATTTTCTGCAGTAGTTTTACTGTGTGATTGTAGTGCTCCCTAAATGCCTTCGTCTCTCTACTTCATCAGAACCCTGCTCTTTAACCAAGCTTTTAGTTACCTTTTTAAATGCTTCGCTTCTGGCTTATTGCTGATTTTTGTCTGATTATACTTCAGTAAACCTTAGGGTGTTCTGTGTTCTAGTGCAAACCTCAAATTGAGTTGTTTAATCCATTGTCCAGATATTAGCAGAAAAATTATCTGAAAATTCAAGCTTGATAACTGTTTGCAGTAATAGCAGTAAAATTGCCATCAGAGGTATGCAAGAATGGCTGAATTGAATGATCTGTCACATTTTTAATGTTGGAAACTGACTTTTTTTTTGTAAAGCACAGACATTCACTTTGTCCTTTTTTTTAATTAGCACTGTCCTTTTATTCCTGCAATAAACCTGCTGGATCATTCACAACAGCCTTTAATAGAAAGCTGTGCCTCCAGTCATAATGTGCTCAATCTTTGGCACTGTGCTGACAGAGTCTCTTAATTAAGTTGTTGTAAGAAGCATTAATTTCCAATTTCACTAAAAGCGAGAAATCTTTGTTTCACAAGTTTTATGACCCTTTTCAAGCAGGGCTAAGTTGTACTACGAAATGAGGAAGCTGAAATTGCAGCAACACTTCAATTTGAATTGAAGAAATGTGACCATCCATTCAAATGCGGTGTCCTTTTTGACCATGAGCTGAGCTTCTGACCTTCTTACATCTCCATTGATGGGTAACCTTTTATGATGGTGATGTTACTGACTCTGCTGTGCACCTAGGCATGTGGTGCCAAAGCCATCATCCATAATTTTTATTGTTGTTCCCTCGACACTTGACTAATACTAATACACTTCCTCCCCTCCCATCCACCCTCCCTAAACTTGGTCAGCAAAAGTTCTCTTTTTTTTCATATTCTACCTTGATCCTCTAACTTGATCAAATGTGGTTAATTCAACACTCTCTGCTCACTAACTTCCATGCCTTACAAACCTCCACAACTTCAGTTCCTCCTGTTTAAAAACCACCTTCGTTCCTCCCCATCTCAATCTCTAGTTCTTCAGCTCCTGGCATCTCTCTTTAATTACAGGGCTTGAAGTCACTATTGACTATAATTCAAATTATTGCTTTCTTCTTTTTTTTTTAAATCTGAGTCATCAGGACTTCTTTAGAAAAGAAAACTGAGAGCTTATAGGCTACTTAGCCTAGCATTAGTAGGATGCTTTAACAGGCCACTTTGTTTAATCATGTTGTGATTTTTTTTTGGTTAAAGCAGGTTTTTTGAAAGATATTAGTTTGACAAACCTGTTTTAATGTAGACTGTTTAGCAAGATTTCTGAAAAGCATTTTATTAAATGCTGTAAGTAAGGTTCATACTGGGGATGCCATGCTTATATGGATTTAGGACAATTTCATGTAGTCTGGGCAACTTGAGGATAAATACTTGTGACTTGGGTATTTACAGTCTGTACTGATGACTTCGATTAGAGCACTGGATGTAGTATTGCAAAGTTTGCTAATGATAAAGCTAGGTGAAAAGGTGAGTGACTTTGCAGAGTAATGTATTGTAAGTTGACATTTGAAGCCACAATTCCTCCAACAATGTTGGTCAATTAGTAAAATGTAAACTCTTTTTAAAATTCCCATTTTTTTCTAATCAACCTTTTCAGATGTTGTTACCCAACTGTAGAGCAGCTGAGACTTGAACCAGGGTAGAGATTATCTCTGTGTGCCATAAGAGGGCCCTGTGGGTCAACTTTGTATGCTGAGTATAAAAATGAACTACAGATGTGGGTCACCACTATTTTGAAGTGTCCCAAGTTCCGATGTCAAAGGTGGGCATGTCTTAAACTCCCAGAGATAGTAGGAACTGCCGATTGCTGGAAAATCTGAGATAACAGTGTGAAGCTGTATGAACACAGCAGGCCAAGCAGCACCAGAGGAGCAGGAAAGTTTGACGTTTCGGGTCAAGACCCTTCTCAGAAATGAAGGGTCTCGACCCGAAATGTCAAACTTTGCTGCTTGGCCTGCTGTGTTCATACAGCTTCACACTGTGTTATCTCTTAAACTCCTGAGCATCTTTGCAATGCAGCCTGTATAACCTCCTTGACCTCTCCCAGCTATGATGCATTGCTATGTAAAACATTTCATTGGAGTTAAAATGAATGTTAAATGCAAGTATGAATAAAGGATGATCCATTGAAAAGCGGGACATGTGCTGATTGTATGCAAAGGCATTATTTTTAGGTCAACTTGCACACTGCACTTATGGTAATCCATCTCAGTGAGATGAGCAAGAATGTGGCTGTTTACAAAAATGAGAAGCACATTGTGTATGAAGAGTGAGAACCTGGGCACCCTTCTGTGTGAGGAGAGATTGAGTGAGTTGGTGAATAATCTGGGCCTGTATTTCTTAATACTGCTTAGTAGGAGCTTGATTAATTTGTAAATATTTTTATAAGAACTTATTTATATAAACATCTGTGACATGACTGGACCATTAGAAGTAAATTGTGACTTGTAGGAGCAGATTTTTCTTTTTCAGCAGGTGACTCCTGTTTTTCTGTGAAGATGTAATTGTTGATGTACACCATAAATGTGATCATTTAGTATGCTAAAATCAGTTAACTGCCTTTTTTAAAATTTTACACTTAAGTTCTCAATGTCCTTACCTCTGGGCCAGAAGTCCAATGTTTGTTTCCTATCGGCAACAGATGTGCCGTAGCATTTTTAATGATCTGAATTAACTCTGAAGACATGGCCATTTTTCCATTAATTTACCACCTAATTTCTATGTAAAGATTTCAAACAATGGTTTTCTTTGTTTAGCCAAAATCTGGCATTTACTACACTAACTGATCTCATGGAGAAATTGAATCGATTTAATTGAAAAGTCATCCTGCTTCCAGTTAGACCACGTAATTCTGTGTGAAATTTGAGTACTGTACTGAAATTCCATGAATATGGTGATGCTGTTTTCTAGATGCTAAATGTGTTTCTGGAGCAATTGCTGTTACAGAAGCTGATGATGATGTAAACTAATACAATGGCTTACTCTTGACATTTTTAATCCCACACATTTTTTGAGGAATTTTGTTTTTGAAGAAGCCTATTTAGGGTCACTGCTGCCAGGCTATTGACTGACTCCATTGTTTCTAAATTCATGGTAGTGGTGTTAAACTGAGAATAATCCAGCAAGGACATAATTATTGTCTGTCTTTCAAAATTAATGATGATAATTCCTTACTGAAAGCAGGCAGAAGGTAATGGTGGAAGAGTGCAAAAGTCCCATGAAATTATGACACGTCAGATGATTCAAAGCTGCTTAACTTTTCATTAAACAAGGACACTTGCATAACGTGAAAGTGCTGTTACAGAAGTGTATTTCCTGAGTTTTTGTGCAATTATTTAGGGTTTATGTGGAGTGTCACACAGTATTATGGCAGCTAACATTACCAACACTTTACTTGATAAACTTTTACATTCATAAGATTTTAATAAACTTTTACAATTTATTGTTATAAACCTGTATTATATAACCTGTTAACATGGCTTACCAAGATAATAAAATGTGAGGCTGGATGAACACAGCAGGCCCAGCAGCATCTCAGGAGCACAAAAGCTGACGTTCGGGCCTAGACCCTTCATCAGAGAAGGGGATGGGGAGAGGTTTCTGTAATAAATAGGGAGAGAGGGGGAGGCGGACCGAAGATGGAGAGGAGAGTATAGGTAGGGAGGGGATAGGTCAGTCCAGGGAAGACCAACTGACAGGTCAACATGGCTTACCAGTTGTATTTCAATTTATAAATAAGATTGTGACAAAGTAGTTTAATTGTCAGCAATTTGGATGCTTAAATCTTGTCTGTGCTGGGAGCCTGAAATGGGCACAAATTGCTGGAGACTGTGCCAGTGAACAACTTTGTGAGAATGGATGAAATTGTGAATCAGTTGTGGACCTTCTCTTATGAAAACAGTTTTTACTGCTGCATAAGCACCTGAATGTATTTACAACAGTTTCTGTTAATGTTTCAGATTTTCAGTAGCTGCAGTGCTTGCTGCCTATCAAGGACAAGTGTGAGGATTAAATGATCAAAAGTTTAGATTTAAGCATTTGATACTCCTGATTACGTCAGAACATGAGCAGATCATCCAGCCTCTTGCAGAAACACACAAACCTAGGAATTAGGAACAGAAGTAGACCATTTGGCCACTCGCACCTGCCTCACCAATCAATAACATCACAATTGATCCAGATTCCACTTTATCTACTGACCACCTTGTCAAACAAGTATCTTATCTAAGTAATAAGACGTAGAGCTGGATGAACACAGCAGGCCAAGCAGCATCCGAGGAGCAGGAAGGCTGACATTTCAGGCCTAGGCCTTTCTGCAGAAATGGGGGAGGGGAAGGGGGTTCTGAAATAAATAGGGAGAGGGTGGGGAGGCAGAAAGAAGATGGATGGAGTGGTGGAGATGAGACAGACAGGTCAAAGGTGGGGGTGGAGCCAGTAAAGGTGAGTGTAGGTGGGGAGTTAGGTCAGGTCAGTCCAGGGAGGGCGCACAGGTCAAGGGGACAGGATAAGGTTAGTAGGTAGGAGATGGGGTGGGGCTTGAGGTGGGAAGATGGAATAGGTGGGAGGAAGGGCAGATTAGGGAGGCGGGGATGAGCTGGGCTGGTTTTGGGTTGCAGTAGGGGGAGGGGAGATTTTGAAGCTTGAGGCTAGAATCCACCTCATTCCACCCACCTTCCTGCAGAAATGCCATCCCCTATTCACAATTCCTTCTTCACAGCCAGATCTGATCCCAGGATGAGGCATTCCACTCCCATACATCTCAGATGTCCTTGTCCTTGTGCTGTCCTTGTCCTTCAAGGACTGCAACTACTACTCCTCCCTCTTCCCCCACCCCCTGTGGTCAAGAACACCCTCGCAATACCCCCATATTTCCTGCAACTCATCCCTCCCACCCCTCCCTGCAATAACAACCAAAACAGAATCCCCCTTGTACCACCCCACCAACCTCCAGATCCAACAGATCATCCTCCGCCACTGCCGCCATCTGCAATCCGACCCACCACCAAATACATTTTCCCCTCCCCATGCTTTATCTGCTTTCCAGAGGGACCACTGTCTCCGCGACTCCCTTGTCTGCTCCACACTCCCCTCCAGTCACACCACACGCGGCACTTTTCCCTGCAACTGCAGAAAGTGCTCCACCTGCCCCTACACCTCCCCCCTCACCCTCATCCCAGGCCCCAAGAAGATTTTCCACATCAAGCAGATGTTCACCTGCACATCTGCTAATGTAGTATACTGTATCCACTGTTCCTGTGTGGTCCCCCTCTACGTCGGGGGAAACCAAACGGAGGCTTTGGGGACTGCTTTGCAGAACACCGACACTTGGTTCGCACTAAACAACTGCACCTCAGTTGCGAACCGTTTCAACTCCCACTCCTCCTCTTCCCCCCCCCCCCCCCCCCCCCCCATTCCTCAGATGACATGTCCATCCTGGGCCTCCTGCAGTGCCACAAAATTGCCACCCAAAGGTTGCAGGAGCAGCAACTCCTATTCCACTTGGGAACCCTGCAGCCCAATGGTATCAATGTGGACTTTCATAAGTTTCAAATTCTCCCCTCCCCCAACTGCATCCCAAAACCAGCTCAGCTTGTCTTCTCTTCCCCCCCCCCCCCCCCCCACCCTCCACCCTCCACCCCCCACCTCAAGCTGCAGCTCCATTTCCTACTTACTTACCTCATCCTGCCCCCTTGACCTGTCAGTCCTCCCTGGACCAACCTATCCCTAACATTCACTCGCGCTCTCCTCGCGCACTCACATGCTCTCTTCCACCCCCCCCCCCCCCAACCTCTCTCTCTTTCCAAACATTGCTCCCCAGTTTTAGACTCGGTGAAATGTAGGAACAGAAGTAGCCCATTCAATCCATAGTCAGCTCTGTCATTCAAGAAGATCATGTCGCGGTTGCAACCGCAACCTCTTACTGATTAAAAGTCTGTCTATCTCAGCCCTAAGTATACTTAATGACCTATCTCTACAGCCCTTTCTGGTAAACAATTCTACAGATCCATTACCCTTTGAGAAGAAATGCCACTGTGCTACCAAATGCCCCCTTACCCTGATTATGCCGTCTGGTCCGAGACTCTCCCGCAAGTGGAAATCATCTCTCCACAGCCACCCTGCCAAACCCTACAGAATCTCATATTTAACTAATGTCTCTCCTTTTTATTCTTCTAAATTCCATTGCATACAGGCCCAGCTACTCAATGTCCCCGAAGAAAATCCCTCATACCTGGGATCAATCACACAACTTCACTGGACTGCTTCTAATACCTGTATATCATTGGATAAAGGGACCAAAAGGTTTCAATTTTTCAGTGTAACCTGATTTATGCTACTTAATTTTAGCTCTACCTCCCCTTTCTTTGTACACCGGTCACTTTGAAGTGAAGGCTAACATTCCATTTGCCTTCCTTTATTAGTGGCAGAATTTATATGCTAGCTGTTTGTGATTCATGTATTAGCCTCTCCCAAATCCTTTTGCTACAACTTTCTGCAGTCTCTCTCCATTGAAATAATATTCAGCTCTTCTTTCTGCCAAAGTTCATAACGTCACCTTTGTTTTTGACATTGTATGCCATCCACCAAGTTTTTGTCTGTTCATGCAACTGGAGTACATCCCTCCTGTAGGTTCTTTGCCTCATTCATAGCTCTTGCTTTCCCATCAACTTTTGTCATCACTAATTTGGCAGTCATACACTTCAATATTTACTAATGACTTAAAGTGTAAATAATTATGGCCCCAGCACTGATCCGTGTGATACCTCACTAGTCGGAGGTTGCTGTCCTGAAAATGCCCCTTTTCATCTCCACTCTTAACTAAGAAGACAGCCCTATATCCAATGTAATGAAGTGCTCCCAACAGCATTGGCCTGGCTTGTTAAGTAGCCTTCTATTGACTCTGCTTGATTGAATTGTGTTTTGAAATGGTCTGCTACCATATCCTTCTACATTAGACTCTGACTGTTTTCCATTAACAGATATTAAGATAATTGGCCGACAGGAACTACTTTGGTCTCCTTTTTTAAACAAAGCTGTTATGCTGGAAAACTGAGATAGCCTGGGACTTTTCCAGAACCTGAGGATTACTGGAAGATTGCAACCAATGCATCCACTATCTCTGAGCTATTTTCTTTTAAAAATCTAAGATGTAGCCCATCAGGTCCTGGGAACCTATTGGCCTATTGCACTGTTAGTTTCTCAAGTACTTTTTTCTAGTAATCGTTATTGTGTATTTATTTCCTCCCTCACCCCTTTTTAGCCCATTTGATAATTTAGTATTTTCAGAATTCTGTTCATGTTCTCCACTGTGAAGACTCTTTTCAAAATAATTTATTCAGCTCCTCTGCCATTTTCTTGTTCCCCATTATTATTTCCCCAGCCTCTTTCCCTAACAGGCCTATGTTCACTTTGGCCTCTGTCTTTCATTTTTACATATATTTATAGAAGTGCTTACTGTGTATTTTTATAGTATTTGCTGATTTGCCCTCATGGTTTAATTTTTTTAGTTGTTGGACATCTCTTGGGTTATTTTAAAACTTCCTGAATCCTCTGATTTACCACTAATCTTTGCCGTATCATATTTTTTCTTTCTTCAATTTGATACTATCCTTGGTTAGACATGATGGTCAGTTTATCGTTCCTTGAATCCTTCTTCCTCACTGGCACATGCTTACTGTGAGTCATGAACTGTTTTCATAAGTATCTTCCTCGTTCCTCTGCTGTCGCTTCTGCTAAATTCCAGCCAGCTCTGCCTTCATCTCTACATAATTACCCACTTTTATGTTTTTAGCACAGTTATTTCCAATTCACATTTCTCACTGTCAACCTGAGTGCCAAAGTCTACAATGTAATGGTCACTGTTTCTTTAGAGATCTTTCACTTGGATCATTTTATCAAACCTGCCTCTTTGCAGCTTACCAGATCCAACACCACCTGATCTCTTGTTAGATCCACAAAATATTGTTCTAGAAATCTCTACCAAATACATTCTACATAAATTATTTCTTGTGTCTACCTTTTTTGCCCACTTGATTTTTCCCAACCTACATGTCATTCATTAATGTTCAGACTTTTTTACATGCTGCCATTGTCCCCTGATTTACTTTCTGCCACAAAGAACAGCTTCTATAGGGGGTCTGTAGACTAATTCCACCTGTTATCTTACCAAAATAATTGCCCTGCTGTGCCACTCAATTTTTTTTTTGCTTTGGAAACCTGTGTTTCCACATTCTTGAACTGTTCCTCCATCCCCACACCCTAATTAATTTAAAGCCCTCTTTCCTCATTTTCCCTCCCACACTGCACTGTAGTTATTTGATTTTGCCAGCACAGCTCGAAGAAGCCCCCTTCTATCTCAGTACTGGTGTCAATACCTCATGAAAAGAAATCCATTTCTATGACTTAAGACTCATCCTTGATTTTATTTATTCTCTGCTGGTTTGTACATGGTACAAACATTAATCCTGAAGTTCTGCTTTTTATTTAGCTTCCAACTGTTTAAAATTTTTCAACTGTACCTCCTTTCCAGCCCTATTGATGAACAGCACAAGTGCGGCACAGTGGCTAGCACTGCTGTCTGAGCACCAAGGACCTGGGTTTGATTGCACCCTCTGGCAACTGTCTGTGTGGAGTCTGCATAGACTTCATGTCTGTGTGGGTCTCCTTCGGGTACTCTGGATTCCTCCTACAGTCCAAAGATGTGCAGTTTAGGTGGATTGATTGTAGTAAATTTCCCCCTAGTGTCCAGCCATGGGATTTGCAGGGCTACAGGGATAGGGTATGTCTGAGTGGGATGCTCTTCAGAGGATTGGTGTAAACTTGATTAGCCAACTAGCCTGCTTCCATACTTTAGGGATTCCATTTTCTGAAATACGCAAACAGAAATTTCTGGAAAAAAACTCCAGCAGGTCTGGCAACATCTGTAGAGATGAAGCAGAGTAACATTTCAGGACTTCTTCAGAAGTCCAGTTTCAGCATCTACAGTTCTTTCGTTTAGTACCAATACAGATGGCCACTACCGAATCCCTCTGCTCCCACTAAGTTCCTTTCCAGCCCTGAAAAAATTATGTAACGCAGGAACCATGTAGGCAATGTAGCCTTTTGTGCTCACGCTCATGGCTGCAGAGAAGAGTATCGATCCTTCTAATTATACTGTCTCCTGTCATCTCTGCCCTTCCATGTGAATTTGCCCCCTGTGCTTTAGTGGTCAATTCACTCATCCACCCTGCAGTTCCCACTCCCCTTTCAAGCTTTCAAGAATCTCATAACTGTTGGACAATTGCATGCACTAAGATTTCATGAGACCTGCCTCTTGGTTCCCTATAATCTGCCTTGCCTATAATTGCAACCCCAAACTTGAATAGAGTCCAAGTTTGAATCCCCTAATCTAAGGGGCATAGTCGCCCTCTGAAGCAAAGCACCTCGGAAGCTCATCCCTTACTTATGCACACAATATCCACAGTTCTAACCCCAGCTCCTCAACTTAGATCCAAAGTTGCTCAAGCTG
The DNA here is from genome assembly GCF_030684315.1 of Stegostoma tigrinum. Classification (NCBI taxonomy): domain Eukaryota; kingdom Metazoa; phylum Chordata; class Chondrichthyes; order Orectolobiformes; family Stegostomatidae; genus Stegostoma; species Stegostoma tigrinum. Next base: position 12,432,978 of record NC_081379.1, read on the forward strand.
CAAACACTTGCCATTGTTGTGAGATAATGGGAACTGCAGATGCTGGAGAATTCCAAGATAATAAAATGTGAGGCTGGATGAACACAGCAGGCCAACTGAGATCCTGAGATGCTGCTTGGCCTGCTGTGTTCATCCAGCCTCACATTTTATTAACTTGCCATAGTTGTGTTGTGAGGATCATCTTTGTGTCCAGCAGTTCACACATACTGCAGTTTTAAAATATGATATTTGATAGGTTGGGTGATATTTTATTTTAGTTATGAAAAATCACTTTCCATGCTAATTATACTTTTGAACATGTTTTTTTATTTTTATTTACTTTTTACACATTAGTATCAATCTTGTACCTAACCAGCCACTTTTAAGAGAATACTACAGATCTAAAGACCTTACCTTTAAATTTAAAGACGAGAAGTACTGACCAATTGGTGTTTTGTTTTGGCAAATCAAAACAAACACCACCTGCCCTTGCTGAACTATTTGAGATGTTCAACTTGGGCACTCCACTGTAAGCCATACTAGTATGCTAAGCACACTAAGTTGGCTACTTCTATATGCTCCCAACACCAAAGGAACGTCCTTACTCGGAGGGTGTAGTTTCAGTTGGTTGTTAATTAGGCTGTTCTTGTAATGCGCCTCTCCAAAGTAAACCTCTCCACTACGAAATTTTAAACTATAGGTTTCACTTTAATGCCAACTACAATTTACAATCTAAATTAGGCTAAGGTAATCTGATGCATGTATCAATCTAAGCATGAAGACTCTTCCACAAGAAGAAGCATCCTTTCCATGTCAACCAAGTCGAGACAGTTTGGGATCTTTCATACTGCAGTCGTTCCTTGCTCTTCTAAATACCACTGGAAGCAGTCAGGCTTTCAAACCTTTCCTCAAAAGAACATGCTCATTCCAGGTGCCAATCTACAAAGCTTCCTTTGAATTGCTTCCAATCAATTTACATCCATCCTGTTAAATAAGGAGACCAAACCTACATACACTGGTGAACTCTCATTTCAAATACAACCTTGTATAACAGAAGCATAAAAATTATTTCTTCTATGCTCAATGTCTCTAACAAAGGATAACATTCCATTAGTAGCCTTTGTTCACTTACTATTTCTACAAGCTATTCTTTGTTGCATGAGAACACTTCGTTCTCTCTGCACCTCCAGAATTCTGCATCTATTCTGTTTAAGAAAAGTTCTGCTTTTTTTATTTACTCTGCCAAAGTGAGGAATTTCACATTTTCATTATACCCCTAATTTTGCCCCCTTGCTGAAACAATGCAAATCTCCCTGCAGCCTCCTTTGTCTACCTGACAAAATACTTTCCTACCTATCTCGGTGTTACCTGCAAATTTAGCCTCCATTCCCTTTCCTCATTCAAGGCACTTGTAAAAAGCTGAGGCCCTGCCCAGATCCCTGGTGGACCTTATTGATGCAACCTGCCAATCAAACGAAGGCCTATTTATGTTAAGTTTTTATTTTTTGCCGGCCAAATAATCATTTTCCATGCTATTAGGGTAGAGTCCAAGGTCTCTTTCTTTTTTGTTCAGCAGCACTCCCCAGGACCTTGCCATCAGGCGCATAAGTCCTGCCCTGATTTTTGCCTTTTCAAAATGCAACATCTCATTTATAGAAATTCTCAGTCCATTGGCCCATCTGATCAAGATCCTGTTGTAATTTGAAGTAATCTTCTTTGCTGTCCACTGTCTCCAATTTTGGTGTCTTCTTAAAACTTACTAACCATTCGTCCTATGTTCACGTCCAGATCATCTATATAATTGACAAAAAGCAGCAGACACAGCACTGTTCCTTGTGGTACACTGGTCATTTGGCCTCCATCCTGAAAGCAACCCACCACCACCCTCTCTTCTACCTCCTGACCCAGTTTTTGTATCCAAATAGCTAGCTCTCCCTCTGTGTAATCTAACCTGTCTCCCATGAGGAACCTTTTTGAATGCTGTACTGAGGTCTTTATAGATCACGTTCACCGCTCTGTCCTCATCAATCCTCTTTTTGTTATGACTACCAAAAATTCAATTAAGTTCATGAGTCATAATTTCCCACACACAAAGCTGTGTTGACTGTCTGTCTCTAATCGGTTCTTGCCTTTCCAAATACATGTCGTCCTGATTCTCTGGATTCCCTCCAAGGTTTTTGGAGTAGATCTGTAGCTCGGGTTGTGGGTGTTGAGGTTGGTTGGCTCACTGAGCTGCTTTGTTCTGCAGATGTTTCGTTGCCATGCTTGGTAAAGTCCTCAGTGCAACCTCTGAAGCATTGGTGTGTTTTTAAACTCTGTGGTCTGTGATGGATTGCCTCACTTTTGGGTTTCCTCTGTGCCTCTTCCAAGTGTTCAAAGATAATGGATATCCAAAGAACTGGGTTAGGAGATGCCTACAGGCACAGCATCAGAAAGATTCTACACATTCATCACACTACCCTATATCAGGAACATGTCAAAACTCACCAAGGCTTCTACAACTGCTGGGTCTGGGCATCAGAGTGGCACACGAGCCCACATCAACCCTACGACAACTGCTCACCCGAACTAAAGACCCACTCCCCACCATGGACATGACCAATGTCATCGACAAGATCCCCTGCAGAGACTGCAAGAAACACTACATCATCCAAACAAGAAGAAAACTAACAACAAGAATACATGGACACCAACTGGCTACAAAAAAGACACCTCTCAATCCACATGGACAAGGAGAACCACGACTTTGACTGGGACAACACCAAGATCCTGGGACAGGCTAAGCAGAGACCAGCATGAGCATTTCTGGAAGCATGGCACTCCACAAAGCATGCAATTAATAAACACATTGAACTCGACCCCGTATACATTCCACTACAGAGGAAACCCGGAAGTGAGGCAATCCATTGCAACAGTCCCCAGAGTTTTAAAAACCAGGCAGGTAAACACACCGACACTTCCTCAGGCTGCACTAAGGATGTTACTGAGCTTGGTAACAAAACAGCATGCAGAACAACAAACCAGCTCAGTGAGCCAACCAACCTCCACACCCACAACCTGAGCTACAGATCTACTCCAAAACCTTGGTAATGAAACTATGCTTGGTAACATCCTCGGTGCAGCCTCCGATGAAGTGTCCGTGTGTTTTCCTGCCTGGATTTTAAACTCTGGGGTTGGTTGAGATGGATTGTGTCACTTCCTGTTTTCCTTCGTAGTGGAATGTATATGGAGTGAGTTCAATGTGTCTATTAATGGTGTGCTTTGTGGAGTGCTGTGCTTCCAGGAATTCTTGTGCTTGTCACTGCCTAGCCTGTCCCAGGATTTTGGTGTTGTCCTAGTAGAAGTTGTGGTTCTCCTTGTCCACATGTTCACCATCAAATGAAACTTGGCTAGCAATATTTAATACTGTGGCTACAACAGCAGGTCAGAGACTGAGAATGTGGCAGCGCTTCCTTGTCCATTAAAATCTGGCTACACCTAATAAGGCAAAAGTCAGGAATGGTGGAATTCTCCCCACTTGCCTGAGTGAGTGCAGCTGCAACTACTTGGCAAGAAGCTCAGACAAGATCCAGAACACAGCCCTCTTGATTTGCACCACATCCACAACCATTCATTTTCTCCACCAATGTTATACAGTAGCAGCAGTTGTACTGTTTACAAGGTGTGCTGCAGAAATTTGTCAAGGCTTCTTAGATAACCCATTCCACTGCTATGCAGAAGGACAAGTGCAGCAGATATGTAAGAGCACCTCCAGCTGCACACTCCTCTGCAAATCACTCACTAACCTGATTTGGAAATGTATTGGTGTACTTCATTATCACTGAGTCAAAATCCTAGAGCTCCCCCTCTAACAGATTGTGGGCCTATCTATGCAAATAGATTGCAGTGGTTCAAAAAGGCAACTCCCCACCACCTTCGTTCAATAGGAATGAATAAATGCCGATCCAACCACTGCCCACGTGCCTAAAATCTGTGGATTTTAAAATCTAGTCCTATCTGCAACAAATGTCAAAAGACGTCTGAACAGGTTAATTTTAATAAACTTTTTTTTTGCCCTCAAGCCATCTGACTATACTTCCTCACAAGGAAAGATGGATTTTCAAAATTCATCTAGTGTCAAGTGGTGTATGAAATTCATGAAAAAGTATAATTTCCTAATCTCTCAAAATTCACAGCATCTGCTGCCTGGAAGTCAATGAGAAAATTATCAAATTCCATTGTTTTTGTTGTGTAACTTTTGAGAGAAGAATGCATGTTGACTTGATCTGCTTTGGAACTAACTTTTTTGAAATACTGAATTGCAATAAGCTAAGAAGCCAGTCAGTTGTTAGAATTGGTGAGAGAACCTATCCATGTAAAGACAACTGGCCACAATAAGACCTGGGTTCAGTGGTTCCACCTTTTTTGTAAGATGCAGTGCACAAAATTTACAGCCAGCAATAATACTCAAATGCAAAGTTCTCCTTGGAGAAATTTCAGGGAGTCTGCATCATTCATGTCTTTTGAAGGTGGTTGCAAGAAATAGATCAAAAGTGTGGAATTTGACTATGCAAAGAAGATTTTCTCATCTAGGCCTTGGACACATTGTACATTATCAACTATATAGTTGGTGATTTGAGAACAACCAAAATGTGCGCCTGCTGGACGAGAAACTAGGAGAGATATCACTGCATTCTGTTATCTGGCTGCTAGGCAAACCTGAAATTGTTGTATTCATTGCAAATGAATGTAGAATTTCTACTTTGGGGAGGTGTATGTTGAGTGTAATGAACACTCATTGGTTGAATTTAAATTTCAGATTGAGATCTGAGCTCCAGTAACTACCAGCTTTAGAATCATAGCTTTGTACATATGGTGCCCTGACTACTTCAATCTGTGAAAAGTGAATTGGAGATTTTATTTGGAAGAAATCTTTTTGTTGCTATCCTATATGCCTGTTGTGCTAAAGTTGAAGGTAATGCTTTTGTTATTTCTTGTGGTGTTTTCTACTTTTTAATTAGGATTAAGAATATCAATATACTTTTAATCCCGTTTCTGAAAGAACCCAAATACAAAAGCATCATGTATTAATTGACTACATTACTTAGTAAATGAGTTAGCAAAAATTGAAAAGCAGCCTGCAAAAGTGGAAAAAATAGCTTGAAGATCCTGAAGAATTCTCTGAAAATTAACTCCTGGTTGGAGGGCGAAAGAAATCTACTAATATTCTCACTAACACTGGATAGATCATAGATGTGTAGAATGAGCTTATTGCAATATTGTCAAAACATAATTTCTAAAATGTGGAACATCAAATGTTCCACATTCTTCCTCCAGTAATTGTCCAGAGTACTGTCAAGTGCACATCAGTGCAAAGATTCAGCAGATCCATATGCTGTGTAAGTAATAACTTATTCGGTGATCCAAGTGATTTTTTTTGAAGATTTCAGTGTGCATTATTACAGTTTATCTCTTGCAGACATAATCAATTGTTGTTAATTCTCAACATTTTTATTTCATACCATTACAATTGAATTCTTCAGTTATAGGATTTTTACTTATTCATTTATACCAGTAGTTTCTCTTGTGACGAAATCAAGATTAATTGATAATCCCTGAAATTATCATTTTAAAAGTCAACCTGTGATTTGAAGTAAATCTCAAAATTCAATGTAAAATAAGTGCCAAATAATCATCACCAATAAAGTGAATCACGCCATCTCCCCTTGACATTGCCGTTGAATTGTCATTGCTGAATTCCTTCATTCTGAAAAGTCTGTCGGGGGATTACCATGTACCAGAAACGACACTGGACCAGCCAAGTGTTACAGGAGAAGATTTAAAGATTGGAAATTCTGTGGCAAGTAATTCCCCTGCTCCGGATTTACGCAAAGCCTGTCTACCATTTACAAGACACCACTTCATCTCTGCTGGCTCGTAATCCAGAGCTCCCTTCCTGATATCACTCTGATAGCTACCTGAAATGGATTGCAGCATTTTGAGAAAATGGATTGAACTTCTTGAATTTAGTTTTGCCAAAAATGCTGAAAGTGCAACTGATGCTTACATCTCCTGAAATAATTTTGTATTTATTTTTCCCTCTCTGCTTTCCTGCTGGCACACTTTAAAATTGGGTGATTGTTTGTACCCAATGGAAACCAGAGGTTGAGACACAGGATGGTATGAATTCAGGAGAATGCCATGTTGAGTTCATGTTTAGTTTTTTTCTTTATTATTTGGTGTCACACACACCCCTAAATGACCAGTCATATGTTGACCAGACTAGGTAGGGAAGGCAGCTTCATTCTCTATAGAGCGCTAAAAACCCACCTGGTTCTCTAACAACACTTGGTCCATGATCTCTTTATCTCTCATTAGACTCTTACCTGCAGATTTTTTTACTGGATTCAAATTCCACCATCTGCCACAATGGGATTCAAACCCGGGTCCCCAGATCATTAACTGGGATTCTGGATAAAGAGTCACGTGATAATACCACTAAGTCATTGTGTCCCCTGACAGTTTTTAATATTGCTTTCAGAATTGAATATTATAGACAGATACATTCAGAAGTTTTAACCCTATTTTTCAAAAAGCTCTAATCCCAGACGACTTGACTTGAATTGCATATTTCTAATGTTATTTGAAGTAGCAACTAAAACAGATGCTGCCAGACTTGCTGAACTTTTCCATCAACTTCTGTTTTTGTTCCTGCTTTACAGCATCCGCAGTTCCTTTGGTTGTTATTTAAAGCAGATTGTCCTTCTCCCCATTTTATTTCTGCTTTGTTTACTCTCTGCAAGCATCCTATTAATAACTGTTTTAAAACTTGCATATAAGTGCAGACAGAACCAAGGACAGACTTCAATATTTTGATTCTTAGTTCTACATTCTGTATGTTAAGAAAGAGTAAGGTTTTTTAATTTGAGTTCTGAGTGTTGCAGTCTCCCTGGGAAAATGTTTAAATAAGCTTTTGAAAAAAAAAAATCTCAACTAGCTAAGATTTTAGAAAAGCAAGGGTAGAAGAAAGGAGGACAAGTTGGACTGCTGTCCAGCAACAAGGTGTGCAGTGATGCTGGGATACAGACAGGAATTTTTTTCCTTTTGTTTAAAGAATCATCCAGAAATACAGGAGTACAGGGTTCTTCCAGAGCGAAGTAGTGCAGTTTATTTAACAGCCTCAGAAGTTGGGGTAGATCAGATTAACTTCTAAGCCACTTAGAACATTTGAGAGCAAAACTGAATGCTTTAAAGCGTCCAAGGAAAACCTATAAAATGTTTACCTTTTTTAAAAACACATCTTGAAGATTAAGTGAGCTCTGTTTAAAGTTTTTATTATGGGTCTCATGAAGGCGGCATTGAGTGATTGCAGAGGTTTGTCAGAAATGGTACACCTGTGACCACGTGAAGATCTAAAAGTGAAATTTAAAAAGGCAAGGGAGATAGCTAAGTTTCTAAAGGAGTACTTTACCAGAGTTTTCTTTTTAATGTAAACCTATGCAATGGTCAGCCTATTCACAGATGTTATTACGCACCTCCTGGAGCAGGTGCGACTTGAACCTAGGCTGCCTCGTCCAGAGATACAGGTAACACAAGAGGGCCCACAAAATGAGCTGAGGCCTCTGGCTTACTAGCCTAGCAACATTGCCACTAAATTATCATTGTCACCCATCTTCTCTCCAGTATACAAAACAATTGTTCACTACTCCTCGTCCTTGGCTAATTTTGTAACAACTGCGCTTTAGTGACATGGACTAGGATTAATGAGTCTATTATCTGATTTGTCAGATGCGTTTTGAAATTTCATGTGCATAACTTGAACCATAATACCACCTTCAGTTTTTCTCTATTACTTAACTAAAGAACTGTCAAACATGGTTTGCTTTTAACCAATCTCTGATGGCTTGAAATTATTAATCCTTTTTATCCCCCAGTAGCGATTTCATTTTATCCTAGTTGCTGTCTTTAAAAGCTTTACTTCTGCTGAGTTGACTTAGTTGCTGATTTTTATTAGCCCTCTCCACCTCCACCTTTCATTTTAAAACCAGGTATGACATTTGAAATCCTACACTTCTCTGGAATCACTTAAATATCTACATTTTGTGGGTGATGCTGTTGCAATTTTCGTCTGTTAGTTCCCTCAAATATCTAAGACTCTCCCCATTCTAAATCTTCTTTTGAAAAGAAGTAAGTTGGATACTACCAATCTAAGCATCCTGCTTTTTTTCCCCCCCTTCTTCAACTTATTAAATTTATCTACTATTGCTTCTATTGTGGCATTACCAGAGTTTTCTTTTAATGTAAACCTATGCAAAGTACTCCTTTAGAACCTTAGCCTTCTCCCTTGCCTTAATGGAGATCTCCTAATTGGCCCCTAGTTGGCTCTTTCAACAGCCCTGTTTTCATTTTGGAGAAAGAGTCTGAAAGCATTGGAAATGTTGACAAGGTTTTCATCACTGGTTTGGTTTTTGTAATTGAAGAGAAACAAATGCCATCTTTTGGTTTTTTACGGAGAGCTCAAATTTGGACGTGCTTCTCTCTCTTTTTAGTGAGGTTTTTGTGCAAATGCAATTTTACCAAAAGTAGGGTGATTGGAAAGCCTCCTTTTTAACTTTTTATGAAGGAATGATACAGTAGAAAGAAGTAATGGTTGAATAGTTTAGAACAAAGAACATAGATTATAGGATTAAATTGAAGAATTTTGGGACAGAGCAGAAGGAACTTTTTCTAATAGTTGAGTTTGTGGAAAGCACAACAGGAGTTAATCATTTGAAATAAAAACCATTTCAACATTTTAAGAATAGGTCTGATAAGTGAAATAAAAGGGATAAATAGATTGGGTAAGAAATCAGACAAGGGGTGGACAGGTGGAGAAAAAGGGCAGTTATGATTAGGAATGGTGTTTTTTAGGGGGAAAAGCACCAACAATAAGTGGAAAGAATAGGTTTTCTTAGTGAATTGAACTTAAAACTGGTGAAATAGCACTTTCAAGAAAAAGACAAATTTGGAACTCGGCTTGTCTGTGACTGTCATCGGGGGAGATGTTGGAAACTGGAAAGTTAAGGAAATTATGAAGGTGTTATCTGAAATCTGAGATGTCATTGACGGAGTGTTTTGGAAAGAGCACTTAACATTGCCAAGGAAATTCACTGCAGAAGGGAAAGATCTTTCTTCTGTGAAGAGAACAAAGCCGTGTGTGCGTGGTGTTCGGTCTGAGAGGTGACCCACTTGGATTTGCATGCCACCCCTCTCGATCATGCAATTCTAAGACAACACTTCAGCACCAAAGGTGGACTTTTCTTCAAGAGAAGTGTGAAGTGTATGTCACAATCTCCCAGAAAGGGGCATTTAGCCAGCTGTAACTGAACCAGAAATGCACCAGCTTTTATGCAAAGTGATTCCAGCTGTAGGCCATCATTTTGGACAGTTATCTTACCATGGATGCTAAATCATTTGTCAGTATTACGATGTAATAGACAGACTCCTAGTCCCTCTGAATCAAGGGATACTGGGAGCAGGCAGCAGTATGGAGTTAGATCAAAAATCAATTGTGTTGAAGGGACAAGCTTGACAAGCTGCCTGGTCTATTCCTCAGTGTTTAGACAGCCATTTGCTCTGTTTAGAGTGACATAAATTGGTCACATCAAATTCCCTTTTTATGAGCAATCTTTTGAGGAAGTAACAAACATGATAAATAAGAACTCAGGAAATGAAGAACCAGTGGTAGGTTGAGAAAGCTAAGGAGCTGCAGCTTCTTGCTTGACAAGCAAACACCCGGAGGCCTAACAGATAAGGCAGATGAACTCGGGGTATTGTTGGGAACGTGGGATTGGGATATTATGGCGACTTGTAGATATGTGGCTCAGGGATGGACAGGACTGGCAGCATAACGTTCCAGGATATAGATGCTAAAGGAAGGACAGAAAAGGTGATTTGGGTGGGGGATCAGATGCGCAGGAGAAGTAGTGGTATTTTTAATTAGGGTAACATTAGGGCTGTACTTTTTAAGGAGCCCATTCCTGGGAATACGTCCAGGGAAGTTATTTGGGTTGAATGGAGAAATAAGGGATGATACCTTTTTTTATTGGGAGAGTACAATAGACACCCCCTCTTTCTTCTCTTTCCCCCCACCAAACCCCACACCAGTCAGTGGGAAAGTGAGAAACTAATTTGTAAGCAGATCTGTCATTTCTAAGAATAATAGAATGGTAATGATAGGGGACTTTAACTTCCCAAACAGAATGGGACTACCATAGTCTTCAGGGCATGGATGGAGAGGAATTTGTTACGTATGTACAAGAAAATTTTCTGATTCTGTATGTGGATGTAGAGAGTGCAAAACTTTACCGAATCTTGGAAATAAGGCAGGGCAGGTGACTGAGGTGTCAGTGGGGGTGCACTTTTGGGGCCCGTAACAATAATACAATTAGTTTTAAAATTTTGATGGAAAGGGATAAACTGGTTTGACAAGCTAAATTGGAGGAAGGCCAATTTTCATAGTATTAGGCAAGAACTTTCAAAAGTTGATTTGGGGGCAAATGTTCAGAGGTAGGAGGATAGGTGGAAAATGGGAAGCCTTCAAAAATGAGAACAGTTCAGAGACATTACGTTCCTGTTGGGGTGAAGGGCAAGACTGGTAGATGCACGGAATGTTGCATAACTAGAGAAATTTGAGGTTTTCATCAAGAATAAGGGAGCATATCTTGGGTAAAGACAGCAGGGATCGAGTGAATCCCTAGAGTATAAAGGCAGTAGGAGTACACTTAAAGTGGAAATCGGGATGGCAAAAAGGGACAATGCGATAACTTTGGCAAAAATGTTAAGGAGAATACAAAGAGATTCTGAAAATTAAGGAAGAAAGGCTAACTAGGGAGTGAATGGGGACCTTTTTTAAAGATCAGCAAAGCTGCCTATGTGTGGCACCTAGGAAGATTCTAAATGAGTATTTTTACATCAATATTTACTGTGGAGAAGGATATGGAAACTAGAGAACTGGGAGAAATAGTGACATCCTGAAAAATGACCAGATTGTAGAGGAGGAGGTGGTGAACATTGTAATGCTTACGGGTGGTTAAATCCCTGGCACCTGATCAGGTGTACTGTAAAACTCTGATAGCTAGGGAAGTGATTACTGGGTCCCTTGATGAATATTTATATCATTGATAGCCACAAGTGAGGTGCCACAAGACTGGAGGTTGGCCAACATGGTGCCTCTGTTTAAGAAAGGTGGTAAGGAAAAGCCAGGGATTTATAGACTGGTGAGCTTGACTTTTGGTCATGGGCAAGTTGTTAATGGGAATCCTGAGGGACAGGATTTACATGTTATTTACACTTGGCAATGCAAGGACTCATTTAGGGATAGTCAACATGGCTTTGTGTATGGGAAATCATGTCTCCTTAACTTGAGTTTTTTGAGGAAGTAACAGAGGATTGAGGGCAGAGTGGTGAATGAGATCTATATGGATTTCAGTAAGGTATGCAAAAAGGTTTCTTGTGGTAGACTGGTTAGTAAGGTTAGATCACATTGAATACAATGAGACCTAGCCATCTGGATACAGAACTGGCTCTAACGTAGAAGACCAGGTGGTAGTGGAGGGTTGTTTTTCAGACTGAAGGCATGTGACTAATGGTGTGCCACCAGGATTGTGCTGAGTTCAGATTTTCTTCATTTATGTAAATGATTTGTGTGTGAACAAAGGAGGCATGATGAGTAAATTTTCAGATGACAGCAAAATTGGAGGTATTCTGGACAGCGAAGGTCATATCAGAGCTTAATCTTGATCAGATGGATCAATGGGCTGAGAGTTGGCAAACCATTTAATTTAGATAAATGTGAGTTGTTGCATTTTGGAAAGGCAAATCAGGGTAGGACTTAAGCACTTAATGGTAAGGGAGTGTTGCTGAACAGAGGCCTTGGAGTGCAGATTCATAGTTCCTTGAAGGTGAAATTACAGGTAGACAGGATAGTGAAGGTGTTTGATATGCTTTGCTTTTATTGGTTATTACATTCAGTCTAGAAGTTAGGTCATGTTGCAGCTATATAGGACATCGGTTAGGGCACTTCTGGAATGCTATGTGCAGTTCTGGCTTCTCTGCTATAGGAAGGGTATTGTTAAACTAGAGAGGGTTCAGTAAGATTTACAAGGATGTTGCCAGTGTTGGAGAGTTTGAGCTACAGGGATAGGCTGGGACTATTCTCCCTGGAGCAGAGGCTGCTGAAGGGTGACCTTTATAGAGGCTTGCAAAATCATGATGGGCATGGATAGGGTGAATAGCCAAGATCTTTTCCTTAGGGTGGGGCTAGTCCAAAACCAGAGGTCATAGGTCTAAAGTGAGAGGGGCAAGATTCAAAAGGGACCTAAGAGGCAACTTTTTCACACAGAGGGTGATGCGTGTATGGAATGAGCTGCCTGAGGAAGTGGTGGAGCCTGGTACAATTTTAACTTTTTTTTAAAAGGCATCCGGATGGGTATATGAATAGGAAGGATGTGGGCCAAATGCTGGCAAATGGGACTAGATTTATTTAGGATATCACATCAGCATGGATGAGTTGGACTGTATGGTCTGTTTCCATGCTCCTCAGTTCTGACTCTAAATATTTGGTTTATTGCCATCAATGTAGGGTCTGTTCCTGTGCTGTCTGTTCTAATTGAAAGCACAGCACTGCTGTAAATCAAAAGAATGAAGCTTATTTTGTTTATGACACTGCTATCTGCCACTCCATGGTACTTGATGATTTTGTATTAATATGTAATTCAATTTGTGTACATGTTGAAATTAACAAATAGAATATTCTAGTTACCTGTACCTACCACAACACCGAACAAAACATGACTATGTTGTCACTAAATGACCTCAAAAGTACAGAATGTTGTCTGCTTTTTTCCTGATTTTTAGCCCTTGTCAATAGTCCTTTGTATTTTCTGGGTGTTGGTTAACTTGGATAGTTAGACATCCGGTGTGTGATGCCAGCAGTGTAGTTCCAATTCCTGAACCATGAAGGATTCTCCATCAAAACCTGCCTCATCTGAGGTGTGGTGGCTGTCAGGTTAAACTGAAATGAGTGGCCTGATTTGGTCCAGTAGAAATATGGCAATTTTACATTTCATCTACTGTCACAGGTTTGTTTCTGAATTCTCCTGGTCACTTAAAATTTCTTACTTTCATTGTGTAAGTCTGTATTAATTAGGCATGCTTGTTATATTTTGAAAATTTCATAACACTTTTTTTTACCCTGGACTGTAACTGTGGCAGCCCTAAAAGTACATAACTTGGAAATGCCGAAGCAAATTTTGGCAGGAGAAATTTGGCTCACATTTTTCCTGATTTATTGTTCATCATTGGCTGTTCAGAATGGAGTGTGAGGGTGCTAAGCGAAGTTAGGATAGAACTTGGATTTAATACTTCCAGTCAAGTAATCCATTGACAATCACTATCTAGGTTTGTCGGCTATGGGGCCCTTGGTGTAAAGTGTATGGTATCTGGGACTTTAACTAGAAGTCAAGGCCTGTTTCCACAGTGTAGGGATTCTATGATAACATTCAGATAAATGGAGAAGATTGTGTCGGACAGAATGGAGTGAAGTGGTTATCTTGGGAAGAATTGGAAAAGAATAGATTGAATCCATTGGAATTTAGAAGAATGGGAAGTGATCTTATTGAAATATGTAAGATCATGAGACTTGACAGGATGAACGCTGAGAGGACATTCTTCTTTGTGGAAGAAGTTAGAACTAGAAGACTGTTTTGTTTCAATTTAAGGTATTGCTCAATTAAGGCTGAGGAGAATTTTTCTTGGGTCATGAGCCTATAGAACCCTCTTCCTCCAAGAATAGTGGAGGCAAGATCATTGATTATATATGAAGCAGGGTACTAGGGTAGGCAGGAAAGTTGACTTGAGGTCACAACTAGATCAGCCGTGATTTCTTATTGAGTGGCCAAGCTGGCTTGAGAGACTGAATGCCTAGTTTGTCTACTGCTCCTAGTTTGCATGTTCATAACAACCAAGGCATTTTCTGGAAAGAAATGTGCCAGCAACAGGGTACCATCACTTTATATGTTAAAAAAAATTCAAGGATACTTTGCTTGGGAGTTATTGCATGTTTAGAGTAAATAACGAAAAAGCTTGGTGTCAGAAGGTTCATGTGTTAGGGTAGGTAAGAGTCTCATTCTCATTCTCCCCTGACTTTTTTTCCAATTGTTTGTTCATGGACATTACTACACACAGAATCCATTTAACCCAGTGGTTTTGAGGCAACCATTTATAGAGCAGTTCAGTCAGTCTCTTTTTTTTTTCCTGCTTTATCTTTGTCCTTGCAAATTTATTTCCCTCCAGTGCTCTTTCTAAATTTTGTTTAGAATAATTTGATCCTCTCTCGCTTTTGTCACCCTCCTGAGCAGAGTGTTCCACTTCATTACCACTCACTTCATTCCTCTCCAAATGTTCATCCTGTCAACTCCATGACCTGTTTAAATCTGTTGTTTCCTAGTTATTGCACACTCAACCAATGGGAATAGCTATATCTTGTCTCCCTTTTTTAAAACTGTCAAAATAGTGTACATTTCTGTCAAATCTCCAGTCAGTTTCCTTTGTTCCGCCACTTTGCTAACGTAATTTTTATGCTAAAGTCATAGTCGTACAGCATGGAAAAAGACCCGTTGGCCCAACTAGTGCATGTCAGTCATAATCTCAAACTAAATCCGTGCCACTTGCCTGCATTTGCCCAAATCCCTCCAAACATTTCTCTAAACATGTACTTATCTAAATGTCTCCTAAACTTTGTAACTGTACCTGCATCCACCACTTCCTCTGGGAGTTCATTTCCACACAAACCACTCTGTAAGGGGGTGGGGGGGAGGAAAGAGAAATTGCCCCTCATTTCTTTTACAAATCCTTCATTACTAGTGTCATTCTGATACTTTTTTTTTGTCTCCATGCTGTCAAGGAACCTCCCTATTATCTCAAGTATGGTGACAAGAATTGGGCATATGACCCTCTAGTTGCACAAATGCTATTAATTTAAAAGGTCACTGACTGAAGTGTTGATTTTTCTTTCTCCAAAAATGCTGCCTGATCTCCTGAGCATTTCCAGAATTTGTGATTGTAGATGATGGGAACTGCAGATGCTGGAGAATCCACGATAATAAACTGTGAAGCTGGATGAACACAGCAGGCCAAGCAGCATCTCAGGGGCGCAAAAGCTGATGTTTTTGGCCTAGATGAAGGGTCTAGGCCCAAAACGTCAGCTTTTGTGCTCCTGAGATGCTGCTTGGCCTGCTGTGTTCATCCAGCTTCACACTGTTATCATTTCCAGAATTTTCTGTTTTTTTTACCTCACACCTGCTTTTATTTTTGAATCTGTTAAATTTACTCTGCCATTGTATGTTCTTTGTTTTAATTACTGTAACTTCAATTTATTTCAGAGATCTAATACATTTTGGCACAATTGTTCTATGTTGAGACTTATTAACTAAAATATTACTTTGGGACTCCGCATTTTTGTTCATCCACAATCCATTTCATGTTCTGAGAGACCAACACTGTAAATTGGAGGTAATATATTTTATACTTGGATTAGTACTGTAGATGCAGTAAATCTTGTTTGTTAGTTGTACTTTTATAGAAATATAACCTTGAAATGAAACCACTTTGACACAGATTCTCTATGTACAGTAATTATAGTCTGTTCAACTTTTTGCATAAAAATTAAAGCATTACATCCTACAAGTTGAAATACTGTTCAATTCTGAATTCCTTCATTTATAAATGAATTAACTTGTAATGAACTATACTGACTTGTTTATCCAAACTGCCTCCTGCAACCAACTCTTTCCACTTGTTACTTTCCTGCCCAACTGTGTCTCTTTTGGTGTTTCTTCTTCAAATGTTCACTGTCAGCGAGGCTTTGGACTAGTAGTAGCAGGGCTGAAGTGGAACTGCAAGCAAGACGATTGCCAAGAAAGCAGCCAACATGAGAATGTCGGGGGACAAAGGTTATTCCAAGGTGGTGCTAATTGGATAACACATGCTTTACCAGTCCGGCTATGAGACGATGCTAAAGCAAAAGTCCCAAGCTAAGGGCACAACATGGCCCTAATTACATCTGCAAAGCTAAAGTGAACTGACACTGAATAAGAACTTGAAACAGAGACTTGCTGTATTTCAGTTTTTGTCTTCAGCTCATGGAAAGCCTTCCTGGCCATATTCTGGTTCATGTTAAGTCCCATTTCAGTCATGTCCACATGCTCACTGAGCTTTTAATCACGTCCTCATGCCATGTGTGGTTTAGTGCCATTACTTTTGCTTAATGGTTTTATGAAGTGATGTTATATAAATACAAATTCCTTTTTTGAGAAAGTGTCTGGAGACGTGTGTAATCTTTTGGTGCATAGATTTGCTAGTGATGGAAGAGAATGGCAGCAAATGTGGTGTTCCAACATTTGTTCTTTTCTGCTATTTTTACCCACATTGTTAAACTGTTGGGTGACTGGGTGTGCATGGTCAGATGTGTTTTTAAAAAAGTCAACTTTAATCAAATGGGTTTATGGTAGTTACTTTTTAAATGTATGTATAATATCTACAGTATTGGATTTGTGTACAGTGGCACAAGCACATTTCTCCTTGTTATTGCTACAGATTGAAACTGGCAATTTCAAATTTTCAGCAAATCAACAGTTTGCTTTTTAGTTTGAGTTCTTGATCTGCCTCCTTTTTTGTGTTTTGAACTTATTAATGCCAACAAGTCCCCTCCAACAGGGGTAATTTTTTTGATGAGTTATTTCTTGGATAACATTCTATCATCACTTGAGTCAGAAGGTTCTGGGTTAAGCACAAAAAGCGAGACTGGCACTAAAATTTAGCACTGAGGGATTGTTAAACGATCTAAGGTGCTGCCTTTCTGATAAGGTATTTAAGCTGAAGCCCTGTTTCCATTTTAGTTGAATATAAAAATCCCAAAACACTCTTTTTTAAAGAAAAGTAGTGGCGTTATCTCTGGTGTTCTGGCTAATGCTTATCCTTCAATTAACATAGCAACCAGATAACATGCTTTTGCAATCATGTTGCTGTTTGTGGGAGCTTGCTGTCTGGAAAGTGACATTTAAAAGTATTTCAATGGTTGTAAAATGCTTTTGGAATATCAGTAGTTGAGAAAGAGACTCTGGACAAATGTGCAAGCATTTCTCTTTAAAAGGTCAGCAGCCAGCTCCAGCCATGATTCAAATGTGCTCTTGATCGGCTTTTAAGTTTTAATGAAGTTCTTTATAGTTTGCTCTTCATCAGCATAGAACATGTGTTTAAAAATGTGAAGATATATAAACAGATAACAAAGTGTGAAGCTGGATGAACACAGCAGGCCAAGCAGCATCTCAGGAGCACAAAAGCTGATGTTTCGGGCCTGGACCCTCCTTCAGAGCTCTGAAGGGTCCAGGCCCGAAACATCAGCTTTTGTGCTCCTGAGATGCTGCTTGGCCTGCTGTGTTCATCTAGCTCCACACTTTGTTATCTTGGGAACTGCAGATGCTGGAGAATCCATTATCAAGATATATAAACACTTATTTTGAAGGGATCTAAAAGGATGTATCCCAATAAATTCATTCCAGTTTGAATGCTACCCACCTCATTCATTGTCTGTCTGCTTCAGCACTATGCCTATGGATATGGATGTGTATGTACATAACCGTACACTGATATGAGCAAGACTTTGTAATTTTTTTAAAAGAAGAATTTGGAAGGGGAGGTAGATCTAATTATTTGCATCCATTGTTCCTGTATTTAAGCACTCTGGTAATCTTTGCTTATTTCATTTGCTATTCTGTATATATCGCACTAGGGCTCTAGTGTGTAGTTACATTTGCTGTATTCTGTGACTTCTACTCTAATAACATGGACCATTTTAATGGTAAATTATCCTGCAGTCATGTGACAATGTGTAGAAGCTTCCAACTAATATTCATGAAATGTAATTCAATAAGAGATTTCTATCTGCAAATGGCAGTAAGGGCTGTGCAGAATTGAAGCTGGCACACAAAGCCTCATTTTATTACCTCCTGCTTGCCTGAGAATTGCTTTTTTCCCTTGAGTGATCCTGCTAAAGCTGGCTTTATTGTGTTAACCTATTTACGTGTCAAGAGCCATTGTGCCTCTTTTTATCTGTTTGTATTTGGTAGTGCAGAGAAGGACAAGGTGAAAATGGATGGCTGGTCAGCTTTTTGCGCTCAGGGTAATGAGTGGTTGCTAAGCGATTTGCATGCGTTGTAATCAGTTTTATCTAGAAGATGTCATGTACAATTATAAGCCCGCTGACATCTTTTGAAATCAGCCTAATGGGTATTTTAATTTATTGTTGGGGAAGATTATTGCACTTCTTCAATTACAGGATGTGCCTTTTATTCCTGAGGCTGTGGAAAGGGTTGCTACTGTGTACATAATCTCACAAGGAGAGCCTCTCAGTAGAGGTCATGGCAGGATTACTTGCTGTTGTAAAGTCGCTTCACTTCCACAGAGACACAACTTAGACTGTGGAGCGCTCAATGAAAAGTAGGATATTTTTGTTTTTCCGAGCTCTCCCAGGTTGGCTAATTTGTCTGTGTAAAAGGATGGACTGTGTGTGTGTCTGTGTGTATACTGAATTCTTCATGGCAAAGCAGTGATGTCAAACTCTTTTTGAAAATCATTGCTACAACAACATTCAGTTGTTTAAATTGAATCTCTGCTTGAATTTTTAAATTGTATAAAGGAGCATTCAACAGTTGTCAGCGAGTGAGCCCTAGATTGCCATGCTAAAGATAACAGATTGAGTCTACGTGTCTTTTCAATGCTGTTGTGCCTGAATTTTAATTTCTTTGCTATCTGTTCAATATTGTATTCAGTTATAACAGACTGAAAACCTACTTGAATTTCCTCCTATTTCCAAAACGCTCATCAGTTCTGTAGAATTTTTGGCTCATAAAGAAATAAAAATTGGCAAATAGCTAACCAGTTTTTATCAAGACTTGAAACTACTACTTTGAGCAATTAGTGGCCAAACTGTTTTACTGATATAAATTTAGGGGTCAAATTTTTACAAGAGTTTTTTTATTTTTTTGTCATCTTAAAAGCAGTGATTTATGCATTACCTTGTTAGGTGCCATTCTTGCATGTAAGTGCCCTGGAGAGTGATAGACTGACCCCATTGGGAAAGGAGGAGGAGAAAGAATCAAAGAAGAGCCTGACCTCAAGTTGACAAACAAATTCTTCTAAGATGATCACTGAGTAGACTTTGCTGTAGAGGATCATAAGTGGTACTTGTGTATTCGAACTGGGGAGATGGTGATGTAATGGCTCTGTCACTGATAGAAATCCAGAAACTCAAGCTCTGGGTGTATGGTTTTGGATCCCATCATGGCAGATAATGAAATTTTGCTTTCAATTAATAATGCTGGAATTAAAAGCTAGTCTAATAGTAATCAAGCAACTATTGAGCATTTTTATAAGGCCTGTCTAGTTCACTAATATTCCTTTTATGGAAAGAATATCTGCCAGCTTCATGTGGTCTGGCCTACACATGACTACCGATCCATAGCAATGTGGTTGACTGTAACTGTCCTCTCAAATTTCCCAATAACCTACGCAGTTGTATCTAACCACATAAAAAGTCTGACAAATTTAATGAAATTGGATGGTTCACCCCAACATCGACCAAGGCACTGGCAGTGACACCGGTACGCAGCCCTGAAGGCCCAACTAAGTTCCCCTTACTAATGTCTAGGGACTTGTGCCAATATTGGGAGCACTGTCCTCACAGATGACTGACCAATGGCAGGTTGTTGCCTGACAAGGCATGGGTATGTAATATTTCCCAGGCACCACAATAGCCACCATTGAGTAGGTCCTCTCCCACTGATGGGACAGTAAGGTGGCTGAACAGTAACATCTTGTGGCATAACATCAAAAACAGGCAAGGAATCTTCCTGACTTCCTCTACTGCTGTACATTTTCCTTTTTTCTTTTTCTCACTTCACTTCCCTCCCCACTGGGAGAGTGAGTGCCATTGGAACTCACTCCTGGTCAGAATACAAAAGAAGATGGTTATGATTTACCGAAGGAGAGTAGTGTCCTTGATCCAGACATCTTCAACGGGCTTTATCAATGACCTTTCCTCAATCGGGGTCCAAGAAGGAGATTTTACTGATTGCACAGACTGCTTCAGTGTCCAAATGTAGAAAGTATTGGATGACATCCAGACTCTGCCTGGCACGTGTGCAGCGTGAATGTTACTTTATTAGGCAATAAAGTCCTCCAAGATGTGTTATCCAACCATTGCCCCTTGACATGCAGTGATATTATCATTGCTAAATAGCCAACATCCTGGGGGTTACCTCTGACCAAGAACAGAACTGGCCCATCCATGTGGGTACAAGTCAGAGGGTACAACTTCTTCAAATTACTTGCCACCTGATTCCTCAAACCCAGTCCACAATCTACAAGACACCACCCAGGACTCTCTCTCTTTTGAGTACAGCTCCAACAGTGCTCTAGAAGCTCACCGCTATCCAAGACAAAGTAGCCTGCTTATCCTACACCCCATCTAATACCTTCAACATGCACTCCCTTCATTAGTTAGTCGTGTGTACCCTCTACAAAATGCATGGCAGCATCATTCTCTAGGCAGTACTCTCCAAACCTGCGACTGACCACCTAGAAGGACAAAGGCAATAGCAGCATGGTAATGCTACCAAGTTCCTCTCCAAGCCACATATCCAGACTTGCAAATGTGTTGCTATTCTTTCACAGATGCTGAGTCAAAATTTTGGAACTCCCTTCCAAACAACTCCGTGGGTGTACCTACTACATGTGGACCGAAGAGGCTCAAAAAGGCAGCTCACCAGTACCTACTCTGTGGCAACTAGTGATGGATAGTAAGAACTACGTCAATCAAGTAGACATGATTTTTTAAACTTGAGACCTACATGGTCTCATTATCCTTGCCCCATCATCAAATCATCTGGCGAACTGAGCCTTATTTTAATTTTGGCTGTTAATAATGGCCTGGTTTTTATGGTCAGTTTGAAGCAAGAGCTTCTGCTAACCTTTGAAGAAAGCTGGCCACAAAGATTATAGTGATTTTTCTGTTACATTATTTTTCTCCTGACAGCTCTTTGAATTGGGGTCAAATTTAAACTATCTTGGCACTACCAAAACATTATGTATCCTGGAAATCCACATTTATACAAAATTGAGTGGAGAAAATTAATCAATTTGTTAGCATTTTAGATTGTTTGAAAAGTTCCTTCTTTTTCAAGCTTATTTGACTGTGTAATGTAATTTAATCTTCTTCCAAATACCATGTTAGTTTGACCATTTGACTGTGTGTGGCTTTATCCAAATCGGTGATGCCCATACTTATGGTATTAAATGCAAATAAAAACAAACACTACATTGTCTTGTCTTTGTCAAAGTTTTTCTGTTTTGCCCAAAGTGGCTACTTTTCCTGTATCAGCATTCTGAAATGCAATCAATGACCCCTCATTTCTCAAACCAGCTTTAGGTTTGGGTGTTCATGTTTAGATTAGTGACTAAAGGCATTTCTCTAGCTTCACAGAATGTTTCACAAGTTAATTCTGAGATGTAGTCACTATTGAAATGTGAGCAGGTTAGCTGGCCAGTTTACACACAAGTGGATCCTATAAAGTCTTCTCTAAAGGATGGTAACTGCAACAAAGTCCAGTTCCTTCAGCATTGCAATGAACCATTAATTTTGATCACACCATAATTTTGATATTTTTGAGGTCTGAGATTCTTCTCCCCCCCCCCCCCCCCAAAAAAAAAGGGATACTACTTGATTTTTCTGGAGATTCTTTTTCATTCTCTGTGTGACTCTTTTATTACATGATAGACCTGGCGTTGTCACCTGAGTGACTATTTGTTTTGATGTGTGGTTGGATGCATGCAGAAATTGAATTAGAATTCAAAGTTCTTGCGTTAAACTTAAGGTTAATACGTTAAAGCAGCAAGGCGAGCACTAATTTCCAAGACACCAGGATTTTAAAACTGGCACAAGGCAATGGTCACAAGTTAGCAGCTGAAGTTTATTGGAAAATAACTGACAGATGGAGAAAATTCATCTCTCTAAATATTTTCTAAGGCTGGTGAGGAACAAAAGGTAAAATTAATGGGTCTTAAATGCTTGTAGTAATTGAAACAAAATAAATGAATTAACATTATTTTAAATCGGGAAAGACTAGAAAGCTGCAGCCCTGAGGGATTAGAGTCCTAGTGTGCGAATCTCTCAAAGCTAAAATCCAAGTTCAGCAAGTAATAGGGAAGGAAGGTGGAATACTGGAGTTTAGTTTAAAGGGAATAGAGTATAAATGTACAAGCTACTGCTTAAAAATTTACATGGCACTAGTCAGACCACACCTGGGATACAGTGAACACTTTCAGCCACTTTATCTCTAAAGAAAGATATACTGGCAGTCAAGAGAATATATACCAAGTTTTTCCCAGGAATGAGGGATTTTCTCAGGAAAGGTTGTGTAAATTGGGCTTAACTCATCAGAGTTAGAATAATGAGGAGATTTTGTTGATAACCTCTTGAATTCTTAGGGAGCTTGACAGGGTAGATATGAGAGGTTGTTTCCTTTGTGAGAGAGTTTAGGACTACAGGTATAACTGGAGTGGGAAGTTGCTCTTTCCAGATAGAGATGAGAAGTATTTTCTAAGAACAATTCATTTTGTGGAATTCTAAACTCTTGGTGTTTGGAGTCATACCTGACACAGTGGTTATGGTTGTTGGAGGGCAGTCATCTCCACTTCAGGACATCTCTGCAGGAGTTCCTCAGAGTAGGATCCTAGGCCCAACTACCTTCAGCTGAGTCATCTTTGACCTTCCCTCCATCATGAATGTCAGAAGTGGGGATGTTTGATTGCATTACGTTCAGCACTATTTCACAACTGCTCATACTGAAGCAGTCCACGTTCAAACGCAACAAGTTCTGGACAATACCCAGGCCTGGGCTGACAAGTAACACTTGTGCCACATATGCCAGGCTATGACCAACACCAATAATAGACAATCTAACCACTGCCTCTTGACATTTAATGGTGTTACCATCACAAAATCCCCCACTATAAACATCCTGGGGTTATCATTGACCAGAAACTCAACTAGACTCACCACACAAACACTGGCTACAAAACCAGGTCAAAAATTAGGAATACTGCGGTGAGCAACTCATGGCCTGGCTCCCCAAAGCCTGTTCACAATCTACAAGGCACAAGTCAGGAGTGTGTTGGAATACTTCCCCATTGCCAGGATGAGCGCAGCTGAACACACTCAAGAAGCTTGACACCATTCAGAACAAAGCAATCTACTTGATTGGCTCTACATTCACAAGAATCCACTCCCTCCACCACCCAACCTCAGTGGCAGCAGCATGTACCATCTACAAGGTGCACTGTGGAAACTCACCAAAAATCCGCAGACAACACCTTTCCAAACCCATGACCATCTAGATGGACAATGGCAGCAGATATATGGGAACACCCTCTTCAAGTTCCCCTTCAAGCCATTCACCGTCCTGACTTGGAAAGATGTCTTTTTTCACTATCACTGGGTCAAATTCTGGAATTCTCTCCCTAATAACATTGTGAGTCAACCCACAGCTGATGGACTGCAGTGGTTCAGGAAGGCAGCTCACCGTGACCTTCAAGGGTAACTAGGGACAGGCAATAAAATCTGGCCAGCCAGCGATGCCCACATCCCACAAATGAATTTTTTTAAAATCCAAAGTTATGGGAATATGGCAATAAAGTGGACTTGATATTATCCAATCAGCCACCAACTCATTGGCTAAGAGGCCCAGATGGGTCAAATCATTTTTTTTTTCTGCTTCTATGTCTGTAGTCTGTAATACTATTAATGACTTGGGTCATGGGACCAATGTTTGGTAGCTCAGTTTGCAGATAACACAAACATTTAATAGCTAGTAAGTTCTCAGGAAGAAGTAAAGAATCTGCAAAGAGATCATCAGGTCGGAGTGTGTCAGAATGTGCATGTGTTCACTTCTACAGAAAAGTAGAACAGTACGTTATGTAACTGGAGAAAAATCTCAAAACTCTGGTACAGAGGTAACGTGTGCATTGCTCACAAAGTTGGCATTCATTGCAAGAGGAACAGTACCTTTTTTTTGCCACAGCTACTGGGTCTTTATTGAGATCACATCAAGAGTATGGAGTATAGTGAACTCTGATCATTTATCACAATGGTATTTTTCAATATCTGGCTGTGTTATTTTGAGGACTAAATATTGATCAGGGTATCACCAGATAATTCCTCAACTGCTCAAATTAAGGCCATTGGATCTTTTAACATCTCACCTGAGAGAGCAACCAGAGCACCTCTTTCTAAATTATCCAAAAGATAACTACTCCAGCAGTGCTAAAGAAATATTTATTTTGTAAAGAGAACACTTCATATTCTGTCTGTTTAAATTAGCAGCACTAATGTAGAGAGCACTCTCTCTTGCCTACATCATATACAGTCGGGTGAACCTAAGTGCCTTAGGGGAAAATCTGGCTAATGATGCTTAACAATTTTTAGTATTCTGCTTGATGGCAATTGCAAAGATTTTTTTACTGTTTTCAGTTGTTTTGTATTGTTTCCAATAATTGCAATATTTAAATCCAAAAACATTAATGGTTTTCATCAAACATTTTTTAATGTGGGGTGCCAGGAAGAAAATTGAAATTTCAATAGATTAATTGTATTGTTAATTTCAATCCAGTAATCCAGGCATGTAGACAATATTTGCAACGTAGCACTTATTGCCCATCCCACGTTGTTCAAAATCTGTGGCTCTAGTCTTTATGTATTGGTATTCAACAGGGAATGCCAGAGACTATTGAAAAAGCAGCAGTGTTTTATTCAAGACCAGACAGAGATTCATCACTTGTAGGAGAACTTTAGAGGTTATGGTGTCCTGTCAACCTTAGCTTTCCACCATGCCAATGGGAATGGTAACGCTCATGAATGTTGGTACTGCAACCTTTCTATCATAGATACAACAAACATGGGGGACAATTAACAAGGGGAAGAGATGAGTTCACTGGCAGGGTTGCCAACCCAGGAAACTATTCTGGATTTGGTTTGTTGAGTGCCATTGCAGCACATGCATTCAAATGACATCTATTCCATCATAGTCTTGACTTTGAGCTTTCTGCCTATTGGAGTGAACTTGAATGAGGTGTGCTGTCTGTGGAATACAAAACCACCCTTTTCTATTTTAGTAGTCAAAGTTGGTGTGACCAGTCTAATTAGGCTTCTGGTGGAGAAGTGCCAGATTTGGCTTAAGATAGAACTGCAGTGAACCCTTTAGGTTTTTGTTTTTTCTTTTGAAAGAGGCCCAATATTTAGATTTTTTTTTCCCCTTTTTGCAGACATGTTATGGAGCAGGTGGGACTTGATTCTGGGCCTTCTGGCTCCAAGATAAGGACACTACTAAGAGCCCCAGGGCTAGGATATACTCTTAAAGATTGGCAGTGACATTATTCATTTAGCTAAAACTGATCATTTTATTTGTTTGCTTGTTATACTTTGCTACGTGCAAATTGGCTTCTCTAATTCACTATAAACAACATTGAATAGGCTTCAAGATAATTTACTGGAGACTGAAGTATTTTAGAACTTGAGGTTGTGATAGTGAAGAGCTGGTTTGCTCATTCTTACAAACAACATTCTCTTGTTCCCATGTTTGCAGGCTCTCAATTCCTCCTTTTTTTTAAAAAAAAGAAACTTACGTACTTTACTGACCTAGCCATTGCCTTTTTTTCAAAAAAAGGCAATAAATATTATGACCTTTGCATTATACCACCTTTTTATTTTCCTGAAGTTTCCCAGTTCAGTGTCTTGTGAAGTACAGTCTCCATGTATCTAGCAGGCAAAATTTGTCTGCTGTAAAGAGGAGCCCACGTAGCCTGACAATTAGATTCTGGAAGTGGTCTGCAACACGATGTGGAACTGTTTTATTTTAGGCTAATTCCGATCATTCATTCCAATTGAAGCCTTGCTGCCACTAACTTTGCTGTGTGACTCTTTTTAATTCTCACTAGTTTAGCACAGGTATATCATCTATTTGTTTTAAAGTAACATTAATTGATATGCAGACTAGGTTCATACCAACTACCCAAGTCGAGGACATGAGAAGCTGTATGCTATTCAACTTCAGTTGAAGTAAGCAACGCACCTCGTCAGTTTCACCTTTGCTAGGTGTTAGCACTGAAAACAAACATTTGTATGGACTAAAAACAAAAGTGCAAGAGGTCATGAGGCAGTGGCAGGTAATTTCATTTGCACAAAATGTGAGCTTGAGTTGCACACTGAAGCAACAAATCGTTCTAATTGAAACTGATAATCATGACAAATGACCAGTATAAGAAATAGTACTTGGTGAGTACCACGTCTGATCACCATTTGATCCTTACTGCCAATGTGAAACATAGCTCTCCAAAAAATAATTCATGTTACTGTGTTTTTCTCCAATAAAACAGCATCAACTATTGCCACCTAATGTACAAGGTGTGATGGGTTAGGGTTCCTGGATGGATGAATCTCCAATAACACAGTGCTGGACAACAACCAGGATAAAACAGCCCATTTGATTGGCACCCTATCTACTACCTTCACTATTCATTACCTTCACCATCAAGGCACAGTGGCAGCAATGGGTACTATCTACAAGGTATACATACAGTCAATCACCAAGGCTCTTGCAAAAGCAGCTTCCCAACCAATGAGCTCCACCACCCAGGAGAACGAGGGCAGCAGTGCTTGGAAACACCACTACCTGCCAGTCCTGCCCCTGCCCAAACCACTCACCATTCTGACTTGGAACTGTTATGTATTACAGTTGAAGTATATTAGAATCATAGATTCATGCAGCATAGAAACAGACCCTTCAGTCCAGCATGTCTGTGCTGAACAACAAACACCAAGCCATTTTAATCCCATTTGCATGCACTTGGTCTATCACCTACTATGCTCCGGCATTTTAAGCACTCATCCAAATGCTTCTGAAAAGTTGCAAAAATAATCCTTGGAATTTATGCACCTGTATGTCTGTTAAAACATCTAATGCCACATCCTTATTAATCTTAACATGTTCTAGAAACCCACCATCCAGCTGAAATCCCTGGCTACAATTTCTTCCTCCTGAATACAGATAAGAACTCTTCATTTTAAGACCTCCCCCTGTCCGCTGGCTCCAGGCACCAGTTGCCCATTGGCCACTAATAGGTCCCACTCTTTGTCTGATCATTCACTCACTCTTAACATACTAGTAAAAATCCTTGGTTTTCCTTGATCTTATCTGTCAGTTATCTTGTGGCCCCTCTGTTTTAACTTCCTATCTGAGCAACCTCCTACACTCCCTAGACTTTATAAACAGAGGAGGCCTTTTAAATATGCTGTACCTTACTTGTGCTTTCTTTTGTCAAACTCTCCTGTCACTTTCCTTGAAGGGTTTCCTTGACTCATTGCCCTTGCCTTCATGCTTAGAAGGACATGCTGGCCCTGAATTCTCACTATGCTGCTTCTTTTAAAAGACCCTCTTTCCAAATGTAGACTTACCTACAAATAGCTGCTTTCAGTCTGTCTCATGATATTGAAATTACCCTTCCCCCAATTTAGACACTTAATTGTGTACGATCCTTATCCCTTTCCGAAATAAATAACATCTGAGTTAGTGTGAACGTTTCGGGTCTGGCGACCTTTCCACAGTTCTGAGGAAGGGTTACTGGACCCGAAACGTTTTAATCCTCCACAGAGGTTGCCAGACCTGCTGAGCTTTTCCAGCAACTTTTTGTTTTTCCTGATTTACAGCATCCACAGTTCTTTTCATTCACTCTCACTCAGAGTTACAAGCACTATTCCCAAATGTTCACTGACTGAAACTGCAATAATTTGATCAGCTTCATTCCCTAGCATTAGGTCTAGTTCTACACAAACTCTAAGGACTCTCCTGGATGCACTTTAAAAATTCTATCCCATTTAATCCTTTCTACAAGCTAGTCCCAGTTAACACAAAGTCAAAGTCCCCCACAGCTATAATCTTGTTTCCTTGGCACCATTTTCTTTTGTGATTTGCCTCCATATGAAGCTATATGAAAAGAGGTTGAGTAGATTAGGATTATTCACATTACAAAGACTGAGGTTGAGCTTAACCTAATTGAGGTCTACCAAATTACGAGAGGTATCGACTGGGTGAAAAAGCTTCCTGCTATCCACCCTGAGTAGGGGACTCAATTATTCGAGGTCACTATTTCAAGGCGAGGGGAAAAGTTTAAGGGAGATATGAGTGGAAAGTTCTTTACGCAGTGGGTCATGGCTGCTTGGAACGCGTTGCCAGCAGAGGTGGTAGAGGCAGCCATGATAGCATCATTTAAGATGTATCTAGACAGATATGTGAACGGGCAGGGAGCAGAAGCTTACAGATCCTTGAAAAACAGGCGACAGGTTTAGGTAGAGAATCTGGATCAGCGCAGGCTTGGAGGGCCGAAGGTCCTGTTCCTGTGCTGTGATTTTCTTTGTTCTTAAATCTGCTCCTGTATCTCCCTGCTGATGTTTTGGGAACCCCATAGTATAATCCCAGCAAAATAATCACCCCTTCTTTTACTTCTAACATCTCCCTAGATGGCCTAATTTCTAGGACATTCTTTAAGGCAACGATGGGTTCCTTTTTATCAATAATGAAATGCCTCCACCTCTCATACCTATGCCCCACCCCCTACCACTCCATTTATGGTATGTCTGCTGTGAGAGCGGAATGGCCACAGGTGACTCCTGAATTGCCTGATGCACTTACTGATCTTCTTAGTGGTCACCTAACACTCTTCCAGTGTAGCCCTACTTGAGGTGACCAGCTCACTAAATGAGCTACCCACATCTTGATCACTGATGCCCCAAAGCCAGTCTATCTACAGTTTCAGCTGCACCAAGTAGTTAATCAGGTGCTGCATACTGGAAGTGTCCCTGATTTCTCACATACTGAGGAGGAGCATTCCACGTGACTGCGTTTTCCTGCCATTGTGAATCTTACCAAATACATGTAACAAACGAGGGACAAATTACTCAAAGTTGTCCACTACTCACCAAATCATATTTTTTTTCTCTCATTGTCCTTTTTATTTCTGAGAAACTGCAGGAACAATAGGGACTTTTACTCTGTGTGTCTCTCTCTCTCTCCCACACCCACCTGGTACTACTCAATGTCCAAAATTGGATCCCAACCAGCTAATCCTCTTGCACTAAATTGCTTTTGAGCCCCAACATCCCCGAGGAAATTCTGCCTCTGGATTTAGTGAAGGTTCTACCTGCTCCTCTCCGACTGAACTTGATCTGTGCCCCACGCCATAGTTTTTTCACCTGGACGCTCAACTGCTGTCGTTCACACCCACCCCAACCCCGGCTTGCAGCGTTCCTCTGCTGCTATTCCGACTGGGGAAATGTTTCTGTTGGGATACTAGCCCTTTTAAGAGGCGAGTC
Source organism: Stegostoma tigrinum (assembly GCF_030684315.1). Taxonomy (NCBI): domain Eukaryota; kingdom Metazoa; phylum Chordata; class Chondrichthyes; order Orectolobiformes; family Stegostomatidae; genus Stegostoma; species Stegostoma tigrinum. Next base: position 12,462,454 of record NC_081379.1, read on the forward strand.
ATCAGCAAGGTTCGTGTGCTATAGAAGACTTGTTTTGGGTCTAGGCCCGAAACGTCAGCTTTTGTGCTCCTGAGATGCTGCTTGGCCTGCTGTGTTCATCCAGCTTCACACTATTATCGAAGACTTGTTTCGGGCTTGTTTAAGGCTGTTTAACTTCAGAATAAAATCTGTGTTCCAACAACAGACGACTTTGTACATTAGTTCTGATTCGAAGTGTAGTAATTGCCGAATACCAAATAGGAATTAAGTCATCGTGGCTAACAAAATCTCGAACTTCCTTCTTTAACAGCACTATGGGTGTCCCTGCACCCCAAGGCGGGCAATGGTTAACGAAGATAGCGCATCACGACCAGGGCAATCCGAATGGGCCGCAAATGCAGGCCCAGCCAGCGGACAGAAGTGTTTTTTTAAAACTTTTTTTTTCTATGTGACACTCATGGAAACCATACATTTGAATGTGGTCCCTTTTAAAATCCAGGGCTGTGAATTCATGATAGATGTAAGATACTTAATTATATAGCTTCATCGAGGGTACCATCGGTTTCTATAACTAAATTCAGCAGTCCTATGTTAAAAAAAATCCTGCTGCTCGTGGAAGAATGATTACAGGCTGTTTTCTTTGATTAAACGTACTGCTCCAGAGGAAGTATTTGAGGCTGTCTGCATGCTTTAATAAATGCAATTCACATTGAAAGTGCAATTACTTCGTCTTGTGGGTCGCAGAAACATAGTAATTAAATTTTCAAATGTGGCTTAATAAACAAAGTGGATTTACAATCTGTAAAGTGTACCTTTAAATAGGTCTGACAGTTATTTGCTAAATTTCTGCTCAATGGTTCAGTTCACAGGAAGTGCCTCTTTGCTGGAAATGTACAGTAAAACAAATGAGTAGCAACTGGCCGTTAGTTGCTGTTGCTTAACACTTTCACTTTTCTCCTTTTTTCTTTGTGCTTGCACTCTCATACAGGTGTCAGATGAGTGCGACTGCTCTAAACTGCACTGCACGCTACAGCAGGGGTCATTATGAAAGCAAAGATTTTCTTTTATCATTCCTGCTCTAATATTGCTAGCTTCTGTAGACTAATTTGCAGTTAGGTGTGCGGTTTGGGCAATTTTGAAGATGACTCTGCAATTGTGGGATGATTTTTTGTTTTTTGAATAATATTGCGAATACAAAAAGAAATTGTGTAATGGAACATTATGCACTTAATATCAATAACAGAACAAACCTAAAGGGGATTTCAGAATTCACTTGTTCCCAGGAGATGAGTTGAAATTAAACATTGTAATGGGTGAGAAAAGTAGAAATTGCAGGAAAAGCTCAGCAGGTCTGGTGGTACCTGTGGAGAGAATCAGTTATTGTTTATGTTGAATAATGTAATTTTATATGCAGGTGATGTAGGGGGAGGGGGTGAAGAGTAAGCGAAGTGAGGTCAGAGGCCGAAGAGCCAGAACAGTTGGACAGAAAAAGGAGTAAATAACAATCTGGCTAGAAAAGTAAATAGCTGTTAATGGGGACTGTTTGCGGCTAACAAATCGGTGATGTGTAATAGCAGACTGTGTGATACCAAGGCCAGGTCGCGAGGTAGGGACATGGAAGAACTGAGGCCCTAAAATTATTGAATTCAATACTGCGTCTGGAAAGCTGCAGGGTCCCCAGGTGGAAAATGAGGCACCGTTTTTCCAGCTTGTGCTACAGCAAGCCTGAGATGTTGGTCAGGGGACACAGCAGTTGTTAAAGTGCCAGGCAACCAGAAGTTCAGGGTCTTTTTTGTGAACAGAATGCAAGTGTTTCTTGAAGCAGTCACCTAATCTGTGTTTTGCTTCCCCAATGTAGATAAGACCAAATCATGAGCAGTGAATGAAGTAGACATGATTACGTGAAGCACAAGTAAAGCACTGCTTCACCTGGAAGATGTGTTTGAGCCCTTGGATACTGAGGAGGGAGGAAGTAAACGGACGGGTGTTGTACTTGTGGTAGCAGGGCAGGGTGCTGTGAGGCTGGGGCAGGGTGTTGGGAGTGAAGAAGAGTGAACCAGTGCCTCCCAGAGGGAATGGTCCCTGCAGAAGGCTGACAAGGCAGGTGAGGGTAACATGTGCCTGGTGGTGGCATCTTACTGGAGGTGGTGGACATGGCAGCTAATGATCCTTTGGATGTGGATGCTGATGGGATGGTAGGTAAGGACAAAGAGGACCTTATCACTGTTGCGGGCCGGAAGAGACTGGGTGAGGGCTGAAGTATGGGAGATGGGTCAGACCCAGCTGAGGGCCTTGTCAAGGTGCTGGGGAACCCTCTGGGGAAGGAAGTGGGCGTTTTGGACACTCCCTTGTCAAGTTAGCATCATCAGAACAAATGCGACAGATTAAGGAACTGGGAAAATGGAACAGTCTTTTACAGGAAGCAGGGTGTGAGGATGTATGGTCCAGGTAACTGTTAACACGAGGTGTAGAGCTGGATGAACACAGCAGGCCGAGCAGGCAAGCTGATGTTTTGGGCCTAGACCCTTCATCAGAAACTGTGGGAGTTGATGGGTTTATAGTGGATATTGGTGGCCAGTCTATCCCCAGAGAAGGAAACAGGTTTCGAGGAAGGGAGGAGTCTGAAATAGACCAGGTGAAGGTGAGAGCAGCTTGGAAATTGGAAAGAAAATCAATAACTTTTCCAATTACTGATGAGAGGGAGGCAGCACCAATGATATATCATCAGTTTATAGCAGAGAAAGAGTTGTGGGTGAGGTCCACTTTACGACTGGAACAAGGAATGTTCCACATAACCCACAAAGATACTGGCGTAACTGGGGCCCATGTACGTACCCATGATCATCCTTCTGACCTGAAAAAAAATGAGGATTTTCAAGAAAAGTTGTTCAGGGTGAGGATGAGCTGTAATGGGCTACATCTCATTTAGTCTGTATTCCATTATTAAACTTGTAAACCAGATCTCCTGGACCTAAAACAAATTTTTGGTGCTGCTTCAACCCTCAACTTACATAATGTGCAACGGATCAGACTTCTATGTTTCCTGATCAAACATTCCCTGCCCAGATTCTCACGCCTCAATTGGTGATCAAAAGTATTTTTACTTGGAAGCCAGAGGAATGGTTGGTTTAAAATCAAAGTTCATTCCTCATGGAGTAATAGAATTGAAATTGAGGTGTGAAATATTAGAAGCAGAATAAAAGAACTACAGTCATATCTGACATAAAAATGGTTTGCGTGCCGGTGATATCATGTCGCCATAATGAACCTGCAGTTGATTAGAAAAGTAGTGTTCAAGGAAAATGAGCATTCATTAGTTCTCTTAAATCAGATTTTGTTCTCCACCTTTGTTACAAACCATTTTTAAATAACTTCTTAATGTGCTTGTTATTTAATCAATGAAAGGTACGAACTGGTACATTTACAGTTTGAGGATTTGAAATCTTTGTAAGAAATATCCTAAACCATCTACACATCAAGTTAATTCTTTTCAGTGTACTTAACTTTTGTCCATTCTAGGCCCGAAACATCAGCTTTCCTGCTCCTATGATGCTACTTGGCCTGCTGTGTTCATCCAGCTCTACACCTTATTGTCTCAGACTCTCCAGCATCTGCAGTTCCTACTGTCTCTTGAATGAATAAATAAACATACGTTTTCATTGTGTGACTGCAAATAAAGCTGTGTAAAAGTACTTCTGAGTGCCACAGCAAAGTATTGCATGTGCGTTTTCCCCGGTGTTTAGGGAGGAGATGACCAAGAATGACTCAATTAATGGTAATTTAAGGCATGGCTGTGATGGCATTAAGAATACACAAAATTAAACAATGCTTCCAGTTGGAAACCTAGCTTTTTTGACTCAATCCCTGACTGTCTCACTGAAAGCAACTAAACTTCATTCTTCTGCAAAGAATCCCTTCAATTCTTGATTTGTCTCACACAATGGATATCTATTAATTTCAGTTGGGATGAAGTTTTGAGACAAGTGATTGCATTTATAAAACTGAGCAGTGTCTGTGTTCTGCTTTGTTATACTTTTCATTCATCTACAACAAGTTGTGTAGTTTAGTTAACTTTTTAAGATTAATCTCCTGCCAAATTGGGTCTTTAACAGTAATAGATAAATGACCTGAGGAAGGAGGCTGCACAATCATGCCCATTTTCGATGATGGGGGAGCCTAGTATTGTGCAAAAGAAAAACCTGAGACTTGCAACATCAGTCACAAGTGCCAAATGGATGATTCATTTCTGACTCTACAAAACATGAAGGTGGCTGTGTGCTTGAACATTTTAAGGCAAAAGTAGGTAGATTCTTGATATGCACGGGATGAAAAGGTTATCAGACTTTTTGGGATGATTCCACCATTGCAGATATCAGTCTTCAACTCATTTGATTCACTCCATGTAATAACAAATAACAACTGAAGGCATTGGATTCAGCAAAGTCTTTATCCATGTCCAATGTCCCAGTTACAACACAAACTTATGAACCCAGGAATTAGGAGCAGAAGTAGGCCACTTGGCCCCATGAGCCTGCTATGCCACTTATATAAGGTCATGACTGATCTGATTTATTGCTGCACATACCTCCGAAAACCTTTTCATCCCATGTGTATCAAGAATCTCTCTATCTTTGCCTTAAAATGTTCTAGCACACTGCTCCCTTTTTGAGGAAGAGTTTCAAAGATTCATGACTGAGAATAAATTTCTCCTGATCTGCCTTAAATGGCTAACACATTATTTTTGCATTGTGACCCCTAGTTCTAGATTCTAGAGGAAACATCCTTTTCACTTGCACCCTGGCACAGTCCCTTGAATCTTTTTACATTTCAATCAAGTTGCCTCTCACTCTTCTAAACTCTAGCAGATACAACCCTAGCCTGTCCAACATCCCTCCTCAGACCACCTGCAAGTTTCCGGTATTAGTCGAGTAAACTTTTTCTGAACTGCTTCCAATACATGTACATCTTTGTTAAGACAATAAAAAATAGGAACAGCCCCTCAAGACTGCCCTGCCATTCAATAGAATTGGGTGGCAGGCTGGCTCAATGGTTAGCACTGCTGCCTCAAAGCACCAGGAACTTGGGTTTGATTCCACCCTTGGGTGATTGTTCAGACTTCACACAGTCTCCCCCCTGCCAGCATGGGTTTCCTCCAGGTGCTTCTGGTTTTCTCCTACGGTCCAAAGATGTGCAGGTTAGGTGGATTAGCTATGGGAAATGCAGGGTTACAGGGATGGTGTAGGGGGCTTGGGTCTGGGTAGAATGCTCTTCTGAGGGCTGGTGTAGACTTGATGGGCCAAATGGCCTGCTTTCACACTGCAGGGATTTTGTGATTTGTGGGCGATCCAACATGTCTGACATCCACTTTCCTGCCTTGCTGCGTAACCCTGGATTACCCCTGCTGATAAAGAATCTATATCCACCTTAAATATGCTCATTTGTACCTTCTCACATTCCACACAAGTAAAAGTGTGGAAACCAGCAACGTACAAAGAGTCCCCGAAATGTGTCTGTGTCTGTGTGTCACTTTCACACGGATAGTTCACAAATTCCTCCATAAATTCTGATTCATTGCAGGAATGACCGCATTGATAAACTAGACTTCTGTTTTAAACTTTCCTTTTGCAGGTGCTCCATTTTGTTTGAGTCTAAATTAAAGTATCTCCTATGGGTTTTGACTTTAGCTGTGTTTTTAGTACTTTGTACATAATTACTCCCAGAAGTTTTGATCACTTCTTTGCAGTCTAATTTGATCTTCATTACAAGTATATTGTACTTGCTTACAATTGTACTGTACTGCTGAAAGGTTCATTTATGTATTTACAAGTTTCAGCCTTCCAAATCTGTTGCTGAACTGTGTTCAGCTCTTGCAGAAACATGATTTCTGAAACAGTGAATGCACAACCCTCAGTGTTTGTATGCTAATATAATCTCTAACTAGATCTTCAGTACTGTGCCTAAAATTGCTTTTTAGATTAACACTTAATGATTAACAGCATTCCCCATAAAGCCTGCAGGTCATGAGTAGATTGCAGTTGCTAAGTATGTATTAAGTAAAGCTGATTGAGACGTCTACCAAGTGGAGAAAAGGCAGATGGAGAAGGTCGTTTTGTGTGGTATGGTATCAACATGCTATTGTTTATTGCCTTTAGCAAGATACAGATAAATTTCTCTATTCAGAAATATTTTAAATCAGATTTTTAAAAAATCTTTCTGCTGCTTCATATTGTTGTTTTTGCTTTCAGTAAAGAAGTTTATGTAGTGTTCTATCTGCACTATAATTTTGGAGGGCAAATAGAAGTGAAGTTAGCTGAAAGCTAACTTAAATGGTGCTTGTTTAAACAAAATTCATCTGTGGTAATCTCATGCCAATCAGAAGTTTACTGATGTAATTTTACATAGATTTATGGGCCAAAGTACTATCCCTGCATTGTTTTGTGCATGTTATTTGACTTTAATGTTAAAACAATGTAGATACTTAAAGCAGAGATAATGGGAACTGCAGATGCTGGAGAATCCGCAATAACAAAGTATGGAGCTGGATGAACACAGCAGCTCTGCTCCTAAGATGCTGCTTGGCCTGCTGTGTTAATCCAGCTCCACACTTTGTTATCTTAGATACTTAAAGCAAATGTGTTCCTAGCCAAAGGATGATAAACAAAAGTTGTTGTTATCACTTAAAGGGTGTGGGAGAAAAAGCAAAATCTTGAAAATACTGAACAAAAGGGACAATATGCCTTCATATTGGTGGTCAGTTAGGATCCATTTCCAGGAATTACTGCTAGTAATCAAGGTGAAAACTATGGAAGATGTACAGTGTTAAATAGTTGGTGACTCTACTGTTTTCAGAACTCTTCACCTTGCCACCTTTGCTGAAAATTCATATGAAAATCTGGGATTTTAAGAGTCACCAACCTGTGGTCTAATTGTCTGTGCCATCCAGATATCCTATGTAAATCTGGTCCCATTTGGCCCATGTCCCTCTAAACCTTTCCTAATCATATACCCATCAAGATGCCTGTTAAATGTTGCAGTTGTAGCAGCCACCACCACTTAGCTCATTCCAGACACGCATCACCCTTCATGTGGAAAAAGTTGTCCCTTCAGTCCCTTGCCCATTAACCTTGTCCATGCCCCTCAAGATTTTTATAAACCTGAGGTAATCCCTCAGCCTCCTCCACTCCAGGGAAAAATAGCCTCAGCCTATTCAGCCTCCCCTATAGCTCAAATGCTCAGAGTCTGGCAACATCCTTGTAAATATTTTTGAATGCTTTCAAGTTTCACAACTTCCTTCCTACAGAAGGGAGTCCAGAATTGTGTGCAATACTCCAATTGCCTTTTTCACTATACTATCTACCTGTGACTCCACTTTCAAGGAACTATGAACCTGCACTCCAAGGTGTCTCTGTTCAGCAACACTACCCAGGGCCTCACCATTTTAAGTGCATAAGTCCTGCCCTGATTTGCCTTTCCAGCACCTCCCATTTATCTAAATTAACCTCCATTGGTCCAACTGATACAGTAGGATCTTTAAGCTGAAGTAATTTTTGTCTAGTGTTGTCCACTACACCTCCAAGTTTTTTGATGTCATCTGCAAACTTACTAACCATACCTCCTATGTTCACTCCCAAATCACCTATACAAATAACGAAAAGCAGTGGACCCTGCTGCAATCCTTGTAGCACACCACTGGTCACAGGCCTCCAGTCTGAAAAGCAACCCTCCACCACCACCCTTTATCTTTTATCTTCAAGCTAGTTCTCACCGTATTCTGTGTGATCAAATCATGCTAAATCTGCCACAAGGAACCTCGTTGAACACCTTTCTGAAGTCCATATAGATCACACCCACTGCTCTGCTGTCATCAATCCTCTTCATTACTACTTCAAAAATCTCAATCAAATTAGGAAGACGTGATTTCCCATGCACAAATCTATGTTGACTATCTCTAATCAGCCTGTGCCTTTCCAATTGCATTTAAACTTTTAAACTGTTACTAAAGGACATAGTGCATTAAAGGACTCGAACTAATTGGCACAAGGGCCACTCCAATCAACCATAAAGCAGGCTGCTCTTTTCTAAAAGCTGTGTCCACACTCAGCACAGTCCCAGCAAGGAATTGGCAGATTGAATTCAGGCTCTGATATAGGCACCAGTGGCTCTGCTTTGGATGAGGAAAAGATGGGAATTTTAAGTAGCCATCTAGCTGGTTTGAATATAGCAATATGGAATAACTCGTTAAATGTTATCATTTTGGAATCCCAGATGAATTGCATCTACCCCTGGTTTGCACCTCCCCAGACTGTAGAATGAGCAGATTATTTTGTATTTTGGCAAAAGGGTGTAATGGATAGAAAATGAAAGAGTGAAAAAAATTTAGCCCCCTTTTTGTGCATGAACTGCCACCAAACTTTTTTGAAAAGTGTTTGAAAGCCTGAGGGAATATGCTGTTAAGAGGTTCAGTTGGCAGTGGTGAAATGGATTCAGCAGGAGATTGCCTGCCTGTTGGAGCAAATCAGCAAAAAACAAATTGTGATGTCACAGGGCAAAAAACAAGTGGCTGGTAGAAATATTTCTCCTGTATTCATTTAAATGCTGACCCAGGAAACTGAATGTAAATTAGCATATATATTAACAGTACATGCTTTAATAAGAGTGCCAGCACAAAGCAGACTAGAGGAATTAATTAAAATAAGCAAAGTACTGACTTGATTCTAAAAGATGGAAGTTTTTTTTCTGGATACTTTATACCTTTTTGCTCTTTCTGTACTTTGTGAGAACATCATGCAGCAATTTCCTGCAGTTACATTATTAGAACAGACTCCCCTTGACCTTTATTGGCAAAGACTTTTTTGGATTTTTTTTGTTTGAAAGGGACAGAAGAAAGGTCACTGGCTCTGAGATGTTAACTTATTGCTTTTTCTCCACAGATGCTGCCACACCTGCTGAGTTTTCCAGCAATTTCTGTTTTTGTTTCTGGTTTTTAGCACCTGTGATTCTTGGATTTTTTTGACAGTACTTTCTTGGGCCATAAACTGAAATGGAATTCAGACTGCTATATAGCTGAAATACCAGGAGACTATTGCAACTTGAAGAGCAAGTGATGCCCATTGTCTTTCATACCTGAAAGTGTTGCAATTCCAAACCTGTGAGGAGGATAATTTGAAATGCACTGTGGCACCAAGAGTCTTTGAGTGAAAGAAGAACTGTGTAATGAAAGCTATCTGGCTGGGCCGCAATTTGTTACAACAAAGTTAGTGCAGGGCATCCAGAGAGATCCAGTGCCTGGGAAGTGAAAACATCTCTCCCGTTCTTTGTGTGGGTGAAGACAGTAAAAACCATGAAAGCTTAAATTCTAATAAGAGAACAAGATCTAACAGAACAGTTCTTGAAGTGAACATTCCTAAAGTCCATGAAACTGAGACGATTTGAATTATAATTGTAATCTGAATTTATAGTCTTCAGAATTTTGTTTCTCTGCCCATAATGTGTTAAACAGCCTGTCTTTTGTATGTCTTAATTGTAAATGAGCGTTTGTAGTTGGGTTTAAGGTGCATAGTCGTAGATTCTTTCTCTTCTCCGCCATTTGTTAGAATTGAGCGTGTAGCAACAAATGGTACTGTTTTCTGTTAATGATGAAACCTGACATGCATTGCTTTATCCTGAAAAGCAGTCAAGCAGATAAATTGGTCATCTTGGCCTAACTGGGATTTTATACATGGCTGATGAAACAGTGGGACATGATGATTAGTGCAGCCTACCCAGTTAGGTCATGAGATTCTGACATTGGGGAAAACTGGTTTGGCAGTAAAGGTAGCATTTGGATGTATTGAATGTTTGCCCAGTGATCTTAAACTATTAGCTGTAAATTTCATTGGTACTAGTGTTTGCCCTTTTTTCAGTCCCATAACATTTTCCTCAACCATTTCAAATTTTACTGCAATGCAGTCATGGATATCTTGGTAGTGATTTGGAGTTATCCGCACCCTTTTTGCAGAATTAGATTTGTGTTTTTCAGATCTATATTACAATCATAACTGAGACTTATCTAGTACAGTGAATATGTTAATTTCAACTGGCAACCAGTGATCTTCACTATATTGAACTTGCAGCTGTGTATAGCATTTTAGACCATGAAACATTTGGAGCAGAAGTAGGCCAATCATCCCATCAGGTCTGCTGTGCCATTTGAGCGATCATGGCTGATCTGATTGCCCTTAACTCCACTTTCCTTCCTTTTCCACGTAACCCTTACTGACTTAAAAACTGTCTACCTCAGCTTTGAATATAGCTAACAATGCAGCTCCTGCAACCCGCAGGGTAGAGAATTCAAATGCATATTTTCCTCCGAAAGTTTGATAAGCGTTCAGGAGAGACATGTTCCTGCGAAAATGAAGGATGAGTATGGTAAGTTACGTGAACCATGGATGTTATGACTTAGTCACAAAGAAAAAGGAAACGTCAGTAAGGTCTTGGAGGATGGGAACTGGTGAAGCCCTCAAAGTATATAAAGAAAGTAGGAAAGAACTTGAACAAGAATTAGAAGGGCTAAAAGAGTCATGAAAAATCTTAGCAAGCGGGATTAAGGAGAATCCCAAGGCTTTTTTTTGTACAAAAGCAAGAGGGTAGCCAGTGAAAGGGTTGGCCCACTTGAGGACAAAGGAGGAAATTTTGTGTGGAGCCAGAAGAGGTAGGTGAGGTCCTAAATGAATACTTTGTGTCACCATTCACCAAAGAGAAGGAATTGGTGGAGAATGATCTCTGGAATGGAAGTAGAGAGTTCCTAAGTCCAGTTGCTATTAACAAGAAAGAGGTGTTGTGTGACTTAAAGTATTAAGATAGTTAAGTTCCTGAGTCCTGATGGATATTGGGAGAGGTAAGTGAACAATGACATCTTTGTACCCTCTTTGGCCACAAGTGAGGTCCCAGCAGACTGGAATAGCTAATGTTGTCCTATCATTTAAGGGTAATGGGGATAATCCTGGAAGTTACAGGGTTGTGAGCTTCATGTCAGTTGTTGGGAAATTATTAGAACAGGTTCTTGTGGACAAGATATATGAGCATTTAGAAGCAAATGGACGTATAGGTGATTGACAGCATGGTTTTGTGTAGGGAAGGCCATGCCTCACTAACTTGATCGAGGTTTTTTTGAGGAGGTGTTGAAGTGATTGAGAGAAAAGCAGTGGATGTTGTCTATATGGACTTCAGTAAAGCCTTTGACAAGGTCCCTCATGGCAGACTGGTATAAAAAGTAAAGTCACATGGTATCAGGGTGAGCAGATAAGATGGCTACAGAACTAGCTCAGTCATAGGAGACAGTAGAAGTGGAAGGATGCTTTTCATTAATGGAGGGCTGTAACTAGTAGTGTTCCACAAAGATTGGTGCTGGGACCTCTGTTTGTGTTTGTGATCTACAAAAATGATTTGGAGGAAAATGTAGCTGGTCTAAATAGTAAGTTTGCATGCAATACAAAGATGGTGAGGAGGATTGTCAGAGGATACAGCAGGATATAACTCAGTTGGAGGCATGTGTAGAAAACTGCAGATGGAGTTTAATCTGGACAAATGCAAGGTGATGCATTTTGGAAGGTTAAGTACAGGTGAAAAATTATACAGTGAATGCAGAGCCTTTTTTTTAGGAGTATTGATATGTAGAGGGATCCAGGTGTGCGGGTCTGCTGATCACTGAAGGTGGCAACGCATGTAGATAATGCAGTGTATAGGGCTTATGGCATGCTTGCCTTCATTGGAAGAGGCATTGTGTATAAGAATAGACAAGTTATACTGCAGCTTTATAGAACTTTGGTTAGGCTACACTTGAAACAGTGTGTACAGTTCGCCACACTACCAGAAGGATGTGGATGCTTTTGAGAAGGTACAACAAAGGCTTACCAGGATGTTGCCTGGTGTGGAAGATTTTAGCTATGAAGACAGGATGGTTAAACTGGCAGAGGCTGGGGACGGCTTTGCAGAACACCTCTGCTTGGTTCGCAATAAATAACTGCACCTCCCAGTCACTAACCATTTTGACTGCCCCCCCCCCACCATTCCTCAGATGACATGTCCATCATGGGCCTCCTGCAGGGCCACAGTGATGCCACCCGAAGGTTGCAGGAACAGCAACTCATTCCGCTTGGGAGCCCTGCAGCCCAAAGGTATCAATGTGGACTTCACAAACTTCAAAATCTCCCCCTCCCCCGCCACTGCATCACAAAACCAGCCCAGCCTGTCTCCGCCTCCCTAAACTGTTCTTCCTCTCACCCACCCATCCCTTCCTCCCACCTCCAAGCTGCACCTCCATTTCCTACCTACTAACGTCATCCTGCCTCCTTGACCTGTCAGTGTTCCTTGGACTGACCTATCCCCTCCCTACCTTCCCACCTATACTCTCCTCTTCCCTCCATCTTCGGTCCGCCTGCCTCTCTCCCTATTTATTTCAGAACCCTCACCCCATCCCCCTCTCTGATGAAGGGTCTAGGCCCGAAACGTCAGCTTTTGTGCTCCTAAGATGCTGCTTGGCCTGCTGTGTTCATCCAGCGTCACACTGTTACCTTGGATTCTCCAGCATCTGCAGTTCCCATTATCAATGGTTAAACTGGGTTTATTTTCATTGGAACGTCGGAGACAGATAGAAGTTTAAGATTGTGAATGACATGGATGGAGTGGAATGTGTGAAGCTTTTTCCGAGTGAAGGAATCGGTTACTAGGGGACAAAGATTCAAGATGCAGTGGGTGGGGCATGACGGGCAGAATTTAAGAGATGTGTGAGGCAAGCTTTTCACACAAAGGGTAGTGATTGCTTGTAACACACTGCCAAAGGAGTTGGCGGAAGCAGACACAATAGCAGCATTCAAGAATGAATGAATACATGAATAGGAAGGGAATAAAGCGATATGGATCCTGTAAATAAAGAGTTTTAGTATGGAAGGGCAAAATGCGGCGGTGCAGGCTTGGAAGGCCAAAAGGCTTTTCATTTTCTGTATTGTTCTTTGAAATTCCTCCTCCTCTAAAATGATTGACCCCTTATTCCGAGATTTGTCTTCTGGTCCTAGACTTTCCCACAAGGGGTCAACCTTTCCACATCAACCCTACCAATCTCTTTACTTTCAATAGGGCCATCCCTCATTCTTCTAAACTCCAATGAAGTTTCAACAATGGTTGATGTCTAAAATGTATTTTAAAACAATGCTGTTTTGAAGTGTGATTTTTGTATGTGTCTTTGGGCTGTTGCTTGCAGTCTTACTTCTGTCATAACCAGCTTTCAACTATATTAATGACATAAAATAATAGATTTTTAAAAATTAGTTATTGACTCACAGCCAGAAACTTATTTTGTTAAAACTACCCAATAACCTCAACAGTTCATTACTTTCTAAAACTAACCTTTTTTTAACATCTATATCCAAGAATGAATTGAAATCTGGCCTCGTTCATGATATTTTAACAACAGTTGTGGATGCTGGAAGGTGGTAAACTGCTGCAGCCAGTTTGATTATGGAGGTACTTTATTTCAAAACTAATGTAGAAAAAATACAAATCCTCCACACAATGTTAAAAATAATTTAGTCCAAGTTTTGTGGAGGTACCTGAAATGAACTTTTGAAAAGAGGTCACTGAAAGTTCACTTTTTTAATCAAAACTTCCGAGAAATCAATGACTAGTGAATAGTGACCGACTTGGAGAGATTCTTAAACACCAGGAGAATGCTGGTGAAACTCAGCAGATTTGGCAGCGCCTATAGAAAGAGAAACAGTTAACTTTTTTGTACCTGGTGCAAGTTCTTCAGATGACTTGAAGTGAGTGCATGGAGGCCAGTATCTTGTCACCATGTGACCCGTTACTTATGTGTGCATAGTAGACTGGCTGTGGCTAGCCAACTCTGAGTCAGCCCCTGAAGTGAGGAGACTGAATGCCTTGTTTAACTGACAGCCAGGACTCCCTGATTTGGCCCAGGTTAACAGCCCAAATCAAGGATCTCATGGTGAATAAGATCCATCTGCTTCCAATCACTACAACCATAATGTTAACTGGCTGTCCACAGATGCTGCCAGACCTGCTGAGTTTCTCTAGCATGCTCTATATTTGTTTCCAATTTCTAGCATCTTCAGTGTTTAGCTTCTATTGGAGAAATTATTGGTTGATCTGGGCCGTTTGACTGGCTACTGAGAATAATCTGAGCAACTGATTTCTTCCATTTCTGAAAAGAAAACCCTCTACACCAGTTCAGCATGAAATTATTTCTTTTAAGTGATTGAGAAATGTATTTTCTCAACAAGCTGTCTGGTAGACAAGTATGCATATTTAGTTGCATGAATATACTTGCCAGAACACCTCAGCAACAGACTCGGAATATCCCACACTTTATCCTTTTTTGCCTTCAAGAATAACCCATTGGCGTTCTGGAGGAGGGAAAAAATTGTTTTTGCCAGTCTGTCAAAGATATCTTTTTTTGCTGAAGAGTGTGACAGTTTGTCTGTCTTGGGCATATTTGGGTATGAGCACTTATGAAAGTAAAATTTACCATAGTTCGAGTTCTGAGGAAGGGTCACCAGACCCAAAACGTTAGCTGCTTTTCACAGATGCTGCCAGACCTCTTAAGTATTTCCAGCAACTTTGTGTTTGTTCCTGTTTTACAGCATCTGCAGTTCTTTAGGTTTTGTTGTACCATACAGCAACCCTTGACTGTCCACTACTCCAAACCATGAAAATATGCTGCCTCTTGCTATGCGCTAAACCCACAATGCTGTTAGGGAGGAAATTCCAAGATTTTGATCCAGGGCGGAGAAGGAATGTTGATATATTTCCAAGGCAGGATGGTAAAAGGCTGGCAGGATAAATTGCAGATGGTGGTATTCCCTGTATTTGCCAGCCTTGTCCTTCTAGATGGAAGTGATTGTGGGTTTGGAAGGTGCTGTCGAAGGATCTTGGTGAAATTCTACAGTGCATTTTGTAGAGGGCCAGTTGCAGCAGTGTGTATTGTCAGTGGAGGAGGGAGTGAATGCTTGTGGATGTTGTGCCAATTGAGCAGGCTTCTTTGTCCTAGAAATGTCAAGCTTATTGAGCGTTGTAGGAGCTGCATTTATCCAGGCAAGTGAAGAGTATTCCATCACATTCCGCCTTATGGTGGACAGGCTTTGGGACATCAGGAGGTGAGTTACTCACTGCAGTATTTCTCACCTCTGATCTACTCTTGTAGCCACTGTAATTATATGGCAAATCCAGTTGAATTTTTGGTCAATCGTTACCCCCGAGCATGTTGATAACTAGGGATTCAGAGATGAGAACACCATTGAATGTCAAGGAGCAGTATGAGATAATATCTTATTGGAGATGATCAGTCCTGCCATTTGTGTGGTAGAAATGTAACTTGCCACTTTTCAGCCCTAGCTAGATATTGTCCAGGCCTTGCTCCATTTGGTCATGGAGTGCTTCAATGGTGCTGAACATTGTGCAATCATCGACAAAAATCCCTACTTCTGACCTTATGATGAAGGACAAGTCATTGAAGCAGCAGAACATTGCTGGGCCCAGGTCACTACCCTGAGGGACTCCTGCAGAGGTATCCTGGAATTGAGATGACTAACTTCCAACAACCACAGCGATCTTCCTATGTGCCAGGTATGGCTCCAAAATGAGTCTTGAACACATGAAATGAGAAAAATTGGGCTAATAATTAGATGCAGATGCAGGGGAATAAAGCAGTCGCTGCTCATTAGCAAGATTCTGAGCTTGCTGTTTAAACCTTAAAGGAAAGTCATCAGAAATCTTTTTCACCACATCAAGATTCTAATTTTATCATTTCCGTTATATTTTCTCACTTTCTTGCCAAGCCACTCAAGGGCATGGATCTGCCCACAATTTGCTGCATGGTCATTGGATGTTAATACCAAAGCTTAGTCCTTGAGCATTTCAATTTTTTTTTGCAAAAGTAAACACCCGCAAAGCCTGCAACAGTAGGCTTGCCAACTTTAAGGGCATTTAAATGGTCCTTGGATAAACATATGGATGATAATGGAATAGTTTAGGTTAGATGGGCTTCAGATTGTTGCACTGACCTGTGAAACCATCGAAGGCCAAAGGGCCTGTACTGTGCTGTTATGTTCTATGTTCTATAAGACCATAGGCTGCTCCCCAATTAGAGAGAAACAACTGGTGGTGAGATTAGTCGGAGTTGCCTTGCCTCGGGCAAGGTTGAGGAACCATGACTTCCATGGTGATATCAGCCAGTACAAGAATTGAACCATGCTCTGGTGTCACTCTGCATCACCAGCCATCCAGCCAACTAAGCTAATGCTTCAATATTACTGATTTATGCATTGTTTCAACAAGATCCAGGCAAGGTTCCCAAAGTTACAATAGTTCAGAATGGGATAGCTGAAATTGTCAAACTCCCATGTGAAGTAGGATGAATTTGCTCCCCTTTATTCACCTGCCCCCACAGCTGGTCACGAAAGGGTTTATTTACAAAGGACATCCTTCCTTGTGGATACCTTTTTGTCCCAGACGAAATGAATTTGTTTTTAAAACTAGCCAATTGAATCAGGCTTGCCTAAGTTGAACAAGTGAGTTTGTTAATAAATGTAAGCTGTAATACCACATGTGTATTAGAAATCTACCTTAAGTGCAAAAGTTTTTTGATAAAATACACTGAACAGGTTGAATCATTTGTGAAGAATGGATAGTAGAATATTGTTGTTAGTGGATGTTCCTAGTGACATTACCTTCATGGTTGAATGTTTTTGTTTTTTTGGATTCTTGACTTTGTCAGCAAGTTGGAATTTTTTGTCCTCATTTCTGTTGACTGTGGTCTACCCTCTTTCCTTGGTGAGGGTGTGTTTTGATGGCTGCTTTCAAAGTTGTAACCTTCTCAACACTAGTCTAACACTAACATTGGCACTGACATGCGTGCGTGCAAGTATGCACATGGGTTGAAGCTTGTTTTTAAACTTTTGTCCCTGTGTATTTAAAGGGGGGAAATGCAAAAAAAAAGTCTGTTCAAACACTATTTTTTAAACCATGTTCACAATCCAATAAAATTCACTAGAAATTATGATCAGTTTGTAAATTAATTCTTCCCTTTTCAAGTTCATCCCTTTTGAAGTTACCTTGACAACTTTTTGTCAGGTGCAACATAACTGTTTGACTGTCTGCATGTGGCTTGTCTTGGGTTATGACGGTATGTTAACAATTATTGCATCACTAATGAACACACTTTTTTTTCTGTTTTGATAAGCCCGTAATTGTGTTTATTAAAAAACCTGGTTAATAAACACTTTGTTTAAAACCTGGCTATTTTGGTAACTGGAATAAAACCTTTATTTTCAATGTGATTTACGCAGTAGCGGGACTAGAGTAATGGTGCACTCCTGAAGCCTGTGTTGTAAGAGTACTTGGTGTGCTATTTTTAATTTTTATTCACTAGTGGGAAGTAAGTATTACTGGCTGGACCAGCATTTATTGTTCGTCCTTAGCTCCTTCAGAAGGTGGGATGACCTGCCTTTTTCAACTGCTGCAGCCCATTTGGTTTAGGGATAACCACAATGCCGCTAGGGGGTGAATTCTAAAGATTTTTGACCCCAGTAATATTGAAGGAACTGTGATCTAGTTTCAGGTCAGAATAGTGAGTTGCTTGGAGGAGAACATGCAGGTGACAGTTTTCCTATGCTTCTGCTGTTGTTAGCATTCTACATGGTAGTGGTTGTGGATTTGAAAGATGGTGTCAAGGAAGTCTTGGTGAATTTCTGCAGTGCATATTGTAGATGGTATGCACAACTGCTACTGAGCATTGGTGGTGGAGGAATGAATGGCACCACATCCAGCAGGTCAAGCAGATTGCTTTATCCTGGGTGGTGTTAAGCCTCTTGAGTGTTGTTGGAGCTGCACAGATCCAGACAAGTGGTGAGTATTCCATTAGACTCCTGACTTGTGCCTTGTAAATGGTGGACAGACTTTGGGGGGGGAGTCAGGAGGTGAGTTACTTGCTGCAAGATTCCTAGCCTCTAACCTTGTATAAATAATGTGGTCACAACTAGTCAAGTTCAGTTTCTAGTCAGTGGTAACTCCAGGATATTAATAGTAGTGGATTCTGTGGCGATGCATTGAATGAGCAGGGCTGATGATTAGATTCTGCTGCTAGAGATTGTCATTACATGGCAGTTGTATGGTCCGAATGTTGCTTGCTATTTGTTAGGCTTACAGAGTCTTGCATTTGGGCGCAGACATCTTCAGTATCTAAGGAGTGGGAAATGATGCTGAAATAAGCAAGCATTTCTACTTTTTGACCTTTTATGAAAGAGAGAAAGTAGTTGACAAAACAGCCAAGGATGCAACAGAGCAGCTCCTGCAGATGTGACCTGGAACTGAAACGATTAACTTTTGACAACAACAATCCTCTTCCTTTTGTGCCAGTTATGACTTTAACCAGCAAAGAGCTTCCCCCAGTTGTGCAAGCTATTCCTGGCTTTTGGCCCAGTGATAAAGATGCTGGTGATTTTTTTTTCCAAATCAGGATAGTGTGTGATTTGGAGATCAGTATGCCTGCTTGCCTATCCTTCTAGGCAATGGAGACCTTTGTGAAATGCAGTTGAAATTTCCACAAGTTTCTACAAGTACATCATGTATGGCAGTGATATCCCACCTTTTTAAACTCAACCAATTTTTTTTTGGCTTAAGTGTAACCAAGGATATACCTTAATGTAGAATGAATACTTTGTATTTGGTGTTACATAAATCTAAAACTAAGAATGTATAATTACTCATTTTGTCCTCCTAGTCACCAAATCACTGACAATTGTGACTGCATTATCTGCCAGTTTGATGTCTGGATTATCTTTTGAGACTGCTAATTGTGTATAAACCAGCAGTGTTTCAAAAGGGAATCAGTGCTGGGTCCATTTTTTTTTGTTTGTTTGTCATTTTTATAAGCGATTTCGATGAGAAATTAGAGGCATGGCTTGTAATTTTGCATGTGATACCAAAATTGGTGGTGTAATTAATAGTGAAGAGGTTTACCTAAGATTACAAATGAATTGATTGATTAAGCGAGTGGGCTAAGCAGTTGGAGTTTAATTTGAATAAATGTAGGGTATGGCATTTTGGTAAAACAAACAAGGGCTGGGCTTGTGCAGTTAATGGTAGGGCCCTGGGTTGTGTTATCAAGGAGATGCCAGAGGGGTTCAAGTACATAATTGTTTGAAAAGTTGCATCACAGACTGGGTAGTTGAGAAGGTATTTAGCACACTAGCGTTCATTGCTCAGATCATTGAATATACAAATTGGGATGTCATGTTGAGATTGTACAGGACACTGGTGAGGTCACTTTTGGATTATTGTGTACAGTTCTGATCACCCAGTTATAGGAAGTATATTGCTAAATTAGAGAAAGTTCAGAGAGTACTTACCAGGATGTTGCTGAGACTGGAAGGTTTGAGTTACGTGGATCGGCTAGAACTTCTTTCATTGGAATGGAGGTTGAGGAGTGACCCCACATAGAGTTCGTAAAATCATGAGGAGCATGGATACGGTGAATAGCAAAGGCCTTTCCAAAAGGTAGAGTGAGTTCACAACTAGGATGCATATTTTTTAAGGTGAGAATAGAATGATTTAAAAGGGATCTGAGAGGCACCTTTTTCTCAGAGGGTTGTTTGTATGTGGAATGAACTGCCAAAGGAAGTAGTGGGCGCAAGTACAATTACAACATTTTTAAAAGAAATTTGGTTAGGTACATGAATAGGAATGGTGTAGAGGGATACGGACCAAATCCCGGCACGTGGGACTAGTTTATTTTGGGGAAACTTGTTTGGCATGGACAATTTTGGACCAAGGGGTCTGTTTCCATGCTGTATGACTGATTCTAAATGGCTATCTCGAAGTGGGTGTGATACTTGAATTTGATCATCTTCATTTGGGATAATGTTATTCTCATAGAAGTAGAGGTGCTCCACACTTTGTTATCCTGCCTTAACGTTTGCTGCTTGTTTATAAGCTCAACAGTAAACTTTCTAAAATGGATTCCAGTTAGTCACCTTTCTCTGGCTGAAGCTTGCTCCTCAAGGGAAAACTCCTTGATTTTACTGTATGTCGTTGTGTGGTGTCATTTCAAATTCCCGCTTTTTTGGTTTTACTAAACAGTATATTTTGGTGACACAAAGCAAATGGTGTTTTATTTTAGTTTTGAACAGAAATTCATCATCCCATTATATCTTGAGTTTGTTTATAGATGGTTCCATTTGTTGTCATCGTTATTATTACAATTATTGCTTCATCTTGTAATTTATAATGCCACTCTGCCACCGGTCACTTTCCAGGTGGGCCTCTGGAATGTGCAAAATTTTTGTTGACTGACAGCAAATGTGGAATCAGAGGAGGTCACTTCTGTAGTAGGAATTTATTCCCCGGGCTCTTGGTCAGCTTCATTTTGCTCAGGTATTGTATGTTGGGCACAGCAATCTTCCCTTTTTAAACTTTTCTTTGTCCTGCATGGACCTATTAAGTAAGCCGTTGAAGGAAAAAAAATGCGTGTTTAGAGAGATTTGCCATCAACGACTTCCTCAGTTAAGGGAATGTGTATGGTAAGATCAACTTTACCATGCTATGTGCAGCTGAATGTGCAAGGCAAGATTGACTGACTGTTGATTCTGGCTGGTGGATTGCAATGTGTATTGGAGACCATGATTGTAGAGAGAGCATGCCTACAGTATGGCTATGATTGGTAAAGCAATGTTTGTAGAGGTAGTTGAGATTCTGAACAAAGATTGCTTTACTCTTCTGGTGCTGAGCTTGGATGTTAAGCCTGCTTGTTGTTTTAGTGCTGCAATCATCCAGGCAAGGGGAAAATATTTCATTGCACTCTCTTCAAAAGAAAAAGTACGGCACAAGAACAGGCCCTTCGGCCCTCCAAGCCTGTGCCAATAATCATGCCCTGACTAAACTAAAAATACAAACCTTATGCCCTTTATTCAGTCCGTATCCCTTCCCTATTCATGTAAGCATCCAGATATCGCTGAAATGTCGCCAACGTGCCTGATTCTGCCACCTCCTCTGGCAGTGCATTCCAGGCTTCACCCACTCGCTCCATGAAAAAGTTTTCTCTCACATCTCCCTTAAACTTTAGCCCTCTCACCTTGAACCTGTGCTCCCTTGTAACTGAAACTTCAACCATGGGAAAAAGCTTCTGACTACCACCCTATCTATGCCTCTCCATAATTTTATATATCTCCTATCAGTCTCCTCTCAGCCACTGTCTTTCCAGTGAAAACAATCCTAGTCTTTTTAACATTTCCTCCTAGCCAATACCCTCAAGACCAGGCAACATCCTGGTGAACCTTCTTGGTACTCTCTCCAAAGCTTCCATGTCCTTCGGGTAATGTGGTGACCAAAACTGCATGCAGTCCTTCAAATGCAGCCTAACGAGGGTTTTATACAGCTGCAATGTGTTTTGTCAACTCTTGTACTTCATGCCCTGACTGATTTTGAAGGCAGGCATGCCATATGCTGCCTTAATCGCTTTGGTTACCCGTGTTGCCACATTTAGGGAACTGTGGACCTGCATGTCCAGATCCACCTATTTATTATTCCTGAGGGTTCTGCCCTAACAGTATAATTCACACCTCAATTTGACCCTCCAGAATATATCACTTCATTTGTCTGGATTAAATGTCATCTGCCATTTCTGTGCCCAAGTTGCCAATCTGTCTATACCCTGTTGTATTCTTTCACAATTGTTGGCACTATTAGCAACGTCACCAATCTTAGTCTTGTTCTTCAGCTACAAGGCATAGGTCAGGTTTGTGAGTCAGGAGATGAATTACTCGCAGCAGAATTTCCAGCTGCTGACTTGCTCTTGTAGCTGTAGTATTTACATGACTGACTGGTACAGTTAGAATTTTAGCCGGTGGTGTCCTGGAGGATATTAATGGCAGGAGTTTGAAAATGCTGATACCATTGGATGTTAAAAAAAGGTGGTTAAACTCTGTAAACTCTGCCTTGTTGGAAATGGTATTTGTGTGACCTAAATTTATTGCTATGAACAACCCAAATGTTATCCAGGCCTCAATGAAATAGTCTACCTATGTTCACTACTTAGGCTTGTGAATGGAACTGAATATTGTGCCATTTATCTGTCATATTCTCTTAATCTTGTGTTGGAGAGACACTCCTTGTTGAAGTAGCAGAAAATACGTGGCATAGAGTATTGCCCCTCGGACCCTCTACGAGAGTGCCTTGGAATCGAGGTGATTGGCTTCCAATATTTTCCTTTTTGTGTCAGGTAGACATCAGCTTGAGATGGCCTCCCAGCTCTACAAGTTTTTCTTCTATTATAGCACATTGATGCCACATGAGATGCTGCCTGAATGTCCTGTACGGTCTTGCTTCATCTCTGGAATTCAACCATTTTGTCTTTAAGGCTGAAGTTGTGGAAGGGTCTGACCCAAAATGAACATTCTTGAGATAATGGGAACTGCAGATGCTGGAGATTCCAAGATAATAAAATGTGAGGCTGGACGAACACAGCAGGCCAAGCAGCATCTCAGGAGCACAAAAGCTGACGTTTCGGGCCTAGACCCTTCATCAGAGAGGGGGATGGGGGGAGGGAACTGGAATAAATAGGGAGAGAGGGGGAGGCGGACCGAAGATGGAGAGTAAAGAAGATAGGTGGGGAGGTAGGGAGGGGATAGGTCAGTCCAGGGAAGACGGACAGGTCAAGGAGGTGGGATGAGGTTAGTAGGTAGCGGGGGGTGCGGCTTGGGGTGGGAGGAAGGGATGGGTGAGAGGAAGAACCGGTTAGGGAGGCAGAGACAGGTTGGACTGGTTTTGGGATGCAGTGGGTGGGGGGGAAGAGCTGGGCTGGTTGTGTGGTGCAGTGGGGGGAGGGGACGAACTGGGCTGGTTGAGGGATGCAGTAGGGGAAGGGGAGATTTTGAAACTGGTGAAGTCCACATTGATACCATATGGCTGCAGGGTTCCCAGGCGGAATATGAGTTGCTGTTCCTGCAACCTTCGGGTGGCATCATTGTGGCAGTGCAGGAGGCCCATGATGGACATGTCATCAAGAGAATGGGAGGGGGAGTGGAAATGGTTTGCGACTGGGAGGTGCAGTTGTTTTTTGCGAACTGAGCGGAGGTGTTCTGCAAAGCGGTCCCCAAGCCTCCGCTTGGTTTCCCCAATGTAGAGGAAGCTGCACCGGGTACAGTGGATGCAGTATACCACATTGGCAGATGTGCAGGTGAACCTCTGCTTGATGTGGAATGTCATCTTGGGGCCTGGGATGGGGGTGAGGGAGGAGGTGTGGGGACAAGTGTAGCATTTCCTGCGGTTGCAGGGGAAGGTGCCGGGTGTGGCGGGGTTGGAGGGCAGTGTCGAGCGAACAAGGGAGTCACGGAGAGAGTGGTCTCTCCGGAAAGCAGACAGGGGAGGGGATGGAAAAATGTCTTGGGTGGTGGGGTCGGATTGTAAATGGCGGAAGTGTCGGAGGATAATGCGTTGTATCCGGAGGTTGGTAGGGTGGTGTGTGAGAACGAGGGGGATCCTCTTGGGGCGGTTGTGGCGGGGGCGGGGTGTGAGGGATGTGTTGCGGGAAATGCGGGAGACGCGGTCAAGGGCGTTCTCGATCACCGTGGGGGGAAAGTTGCGGTCCTTAAAGAACTTGGACATCTGGGATGTGCGGGAGTGGAATGTCTTGTGGGAGCAGATGCGGCGGAGGCGGAGGAATTGGGAATAGGGGATGGAATTTTTGCAGGATGGTGGGTGGGAGGAGGTGTATAATTTCTTGAGTAGGTTTTTGATGAGAGTGCAGCTTGATAGCGCAGTCAATGATCCCCGTGATTTCTTTGATTTTAACGCAGACTGATAGTAAAGCAGTAAAAAAGAGAAATTAGATTCATCCTACTTGTGGATAGGGCAAGACTGGACATTTTTCTGCTCTAGGCAACTGACAGTGTTATAACTGTAGGAACAGCTTGGCTAGAGGTGCAACTTGTTCTGGAGTCTTCGGCATTACATCCAAGATATTGTCCAGATTTGTGGTCGTTGCAATGTACAGTGCGCTCTCAAATTTTTTAATCATACTGAGCAAATTGAATTGAACATGACCTGCTTTAACAATAGTGAGGATCTTGGGAAGAGTCCAAGATTGATATTTTCATTCACGCAGCACTAACAACTGAAGATGGTTTCAGTGTTTCAGACTTAACTTTTAGAACTCTCATCATTTTGAGGATGCGGATGTTCGTGGATCTTTCCTTTATCCTACTGATACTTCACCATAGGCATTTCATTAATTCAGATTCCATAGAATTTGAACATTCACCCTGCATCAGCATGGTTTTCTTGTTCCAGTTTCCTCCTCCCACAGCCCAAAGATGTGCAGGTTAGGTGGATTGGCCTTGCCAAATTGTTGCACATTGCCCAGGGATGTACAAGCTAGGTGGATTAGCCATGGGAAATGCAGGGTTACAGGGATAGGATGGGAGGGTGGGGGTTGAGGTGGGATGCTCTTCGAAGGGTCAGAATGGATTCTATGGGCCAAAAGGCCTGCTTCTACACTGTAGGGATTGACTGATTCTGTGAAATTTGATCTGATACATTGTAGAATTGCTTAGTTTAGTGTAAAGTTGCTTCTGCTATTCCGTGGCATTCTCACAAGGATAGTAGCCCGTCAATTCAACTCAGCCATTCAATTAAATTTATAGCTGATCATTGATCTCCATCTTGCTTTCCTGTATAAACTCATATCTCTTGATGTCATTAGTCTCCAGAAATCTGTCTTTTACTTGCTCAATGATTTCAGCTTCTGCAGTCATTATGCATAGAGAATTTCACCAAACTCTGAAGGTATTCCTGTTTTCAATCATGGCAACTGAAAAGGTTTGAGATGTAAAGAAGAATGCTGAAATAACTAGAAAATTCTTTAATATTTGAATAAAAAGTTAAATGTTTTGGTTTGACACCCTTTCATGACTTAATTTGTGTTCATCTAGCAACACTAGGTGAACAGATGACTGAACAAATCTATAGGTAGCCTGTTTGCCATATTTGTTTAGATTACTTTGTCTTTGGAAACTGGCACCAAAAGGCATCTCCGTAGCTCTCAAGGAAGAGTCAGGACAAAGTTTCCAGTATGTGGTCGTGTTTGGAAACTGTTCTCCCATGACAATAGCTATCACTAGACATTACTTACTCCTTATTAAATTAACACACATTGCTAAAAACAAATCTTCATCCAATCACACCATGTTTTTGATCCTGCCATTTTCACAGAAGAAATTTACCAACCATGCTGTCCGTTCCACAGAGTGCACCCACTCCCATTCAAGATTGTTTGAAGATCTGCCTTTGTGTTTGTCAGTAATGCCATAAATTTCTTTGCTCCTGTAGCAATTATTTAGATAAGCAGGTAAAATCTCTTCCACCTGCTTCCCTGCGTCTGTAACAACATTGATTGGAATTTCAATGAATTATTTTGTAATCCCTTTTTTTTGCTACATGTAGTTCCTGCTACCTACGTCTCACCTACTTGACACTGGATCATCATCTTTTGTCTATATTTGCTAATCCTTAATCTACAGATAAGAGAAAATGTAATTTATGTTGTTAAAATTAAATGTTTAATTGTAATCAAAGGTATTGATTTTCATGTCAATTGCCAAGGCGATCATGGAACTGAAGTCTGAAAATCATAGAATCTGTACAGTATGGAAGCAGGCCATTTGGCCCATCAAGGCCACACCCAACCCTTTCAACAGCTGCTCTCCCAGAAGCACCCTCCTACCTATCCCTGTAACATTGCATTTCCTATGGCTAACCCACATAGCCTACATAACCCTGAGTGCTATGGGCAATTTAGTATGGCCAACCCACCTAACCAGCATGTCTTTGGACTGTGGGAGGAATCGGGAGCATCCAGGGGAAGTCAACACAGACACTGGGAGAATGCGCAAACTCAATGTTACCCAAAGGTATAATCGAACCCTACTACTGTGAAGCAGCAGTGCTAACTGCTGAACCATCCTCTTACAGTATTCCAATAAAAAGGCAGGTGACATGATCAAAGTGGCATATATTGTTGGTAAAATTTCCCCTGACACATAGCAAATAACATCAAGGGTTTCTGTGGGTAGCTTAAGAATGCATGAAAATCTAAAAAGACTAACGTCCTGTCAGTGTTTCCTGTTTTCACAATGCAATCCTCTCCATCTGTGGGATTGAGTCAACAGCTACTAAACCAATTATTACCTAATTGAAAGACTGCCAACAATATCTGTCTCAAGTAGAAAGCGTTTTTTTTAAAAGAAATTTGTCCCAAGCACCACAAGGTCAGCATTTTTCAACTGTGTCTTCAGCCCTGGTAACACTTCTTGTATTCATCTCCAAAGTATTCTTCTTTTAAAGATTAAAAACTGAGAATCCCAGTTCCCCAGCAAACATTGCATGAATGTATTGCAAATTGATTAAACAGTGTTGTGTTTTTAATTTTGGCAAAATCTGAATGAAACTTTCATAAATACATTCTTTTTAGTATTGAGAGAAATCCAAATGCATAATTAGACTTAAATATTTTGCTTTTTCAAATATATTCTGTGTCTAAAGAATATTTTCAGTTTTGAAACATTGGGGCGAAGTGCTGTTGCTTTCTGGCAAGATTGAATGATTTAAGAGGAGTTAACTATAGTCAGTACATTGGAATAAGAGTGAAGTGTTCTTGCTCATGTAGTTTTTCTGTTTAATATTGAGTAAATCTTGTGTTGTACATGAGTTATTCACCGACTTATTTTTGACATCCAGTTGAAGAAAATTCCTAAATTTCAAAATAGCTGTTAAGAATGGAAGATTTGTTCATAACCGCAGCTTACTGTATGCCTCCTTGCTAACATTGTCTTGGTGGTTAAAAAGAATATACTTCTGTACAAGTTTCCTTTTTTGAATTAGCACTTGTGCTCTCACTGATAATGAGAAGTGCTAATACATCCCAATTGCCAAACGAAGTAACATTGCTTTACTACTTTTATTCTCTCATGGGACATGGGCATTGCTAACTGGCCAACATTTATTGCCCATCCCCAATTGCCCTTGAGAAGATGGTCATGAGCTGCTGCCGTGAACTACTATGTATGATTTAAATCCTATAATTGCATGACTAAAATTGGATGTTGCTAAAATGCACACACACTAGCTATTAAATAATATCTTTGATCTTGTGTAGATTGTCAAAAAGAGATCACTGCATCGTTATTATGTTTTAAAATTACATTGATTAATTGTGCATGACATAAGTTAGTGAACCTTTCTCGTCCTTTATTTTGTTTAATTCTGTGTTCCAAAGCTTTAGTGTATGGCTTATGATAATTGTCAATTTTTAGGCAAATATTAAGACCTCCAATTGTTTGTTTTTATAATGGTGTTGCTTAGTTTGATGGGTTAAGAGAATATATGCATCTACAGTCATGATTACTGCAGTGTGCATGCTTTGCATTTACAGAACTAATGTTGAGACTGGTGGAATAAAACCTTTTGATTTGTACATCTTCAACTTGTTAGTAAACTGGAGTATTCAAAAGCTTCAATTTCTCACCAAGTTCTCTTTCCTTTTTGACTTTGAAGCAGACTCTTGCTTAACTATACATTTTAATTTTACTTTTTGAAACATTATCTACCAGTGAGTTTTGAGAAGATTTGTAACTCAGGTTGAGGTTCTGGATGTGAGATTGCTCGCTGAGCTGGAAGGTTAGTTTTCAGACGTTTCGTCACCATTCTAGGTAACATCAGTGAGCCTCCGACGAAGCGCTGGTGTTATGTCCCGCTTGATATTACCTAGAATGGTGACGAAACGTCTGAAAACTAACCTTCCAGCTCAGCGAGCAATCTCACATCCACATTATCTACCCTCATCCTAGCTTCTGCAAACCATTGTCCAAAGCCTATCTGTTTTTCATCTTTAGATTTTAACACCTAATCCTTTAATGTCATCTACAAATATTTCATTTTCTTCCCCCCCCCCCGGCCATTACCACCGCAGATTTGTTCTTTTGATCCTGAAGTAACTGCAGAGGCCAGCCAATATCCCAACACTGAGTCAACCTTTATTTACATGTGCACTGTACAAGACAGCCAGCTCAAAGCCTGTCCTTCAGACTGAGGATACCCTCTGAATCTCCTGTTTATATCTGTCAGCCATGGCTCCCTGATTTGGCTCAGGTTAACAACCTCAATCAAGAATCTCAGCCAATGAAATCCACCTGGCCATGGTTTCCATCACTCTAGAGCTGCCTTGCTTGTGACCCTCACTCTGCTTCACCATTTGATTGGCATATCGTACTGTCTGGAATTTCTGCTTTAAACTCCATGTTTCACCAGACTGTGTCATTTCTGCAAGGAAGGATCAACATTCATTTATTTCTTTTTCTGCTGCAACAACATTGAGTGTTTTTTTTTCCTACAATATTGCATATAAATGCAAGATGACTGAAGATGACTTTGGCTGTAGCCACAGCTCTACTCCCTTGCCATCTATTGGCAGCTGTTTTGAAGTTGAATAAATTATTCATGACATCTGCTGTGATGCTAAACCTTTTTTAGCTTTTAATTCCATTTATCCATGCCATAACTAAAACTAGGTCTCTGCCCACCTTATCTCTTCTGCTGAAACCTTTATCCTTGCCTGTTCATCACCTTCAGAGTTGACTATGCTAACTCTTCTGAATAGCCCTCTGAATTCTAGTTTCTGTAAACTTGAAGTAATCTAAAAATGTTTTGTCTCCTAAATCTCACCAGATGTCATGTCATTTGTGCTTGCTGACCTATGCTGGTTTCTGGATAAACAATACCTCTCTTTAATCATCCTTATTTTCACAAGCCTCCAAGGTCTTGCCTCCTCCCTATCTCTGCAATCTGCTTCAACGTTATACCCGCTCTGAAATGTCTGTTCTTCTAATTTCAACCTCTTAACCATCTGAGTCCTCTTTGCACTTTTTATGGCTGTGCCTCCAGTCCCCTAAATGCTAAGCTCTCAGAATATTTCCTATTGTTTTCTCACTTTTCATGACACTCCTCTTTAACTTCTTCCTTGTCCAAGCCTTTGCTTATCTGCCCTAATATATCCTTACTTTGAATATTTTTAAATCATTCATGGAATGTGGGCATTGCCAGCTAAGTCAATATTTATTGCCCATCACTAATTGTCTGAAGCATAGTTGAGAGTCTGTCACATTGCTGTGGGTCTGGAATCATGTGTAGACCAAGACACTAGTGAACCCCATGGGATATTACGACAAATGAGTGGTATTGACATTATTTAAATTAGCTTTTCTTTCCAGATTTTTATTGAATTCAAATGTCACTCTTTGCCATTGTGGCAGTTGAACGAGCATTATTCTGGCATTCTGAATCACTAGTCCAGTGACTTTATTGTTACACTCCCCACCCTAAAACCATGCCTACTTCCTGCCCATCTTTGACATAGTTTATTGTGTTAAAGGCCCTGTATAAAGACAAGTTGTTCTAAAGGTTGATTAGTGTTAGCTATCTAACTAACAAAGCTAGCAGCCTTTAACCTTTTGAACAGTAAAACAGTATTGCTTTATAAGCTAGATAAATATAGGTTTCATTGTAACAATAATTTTAATTCTAATGAACTAACATGCTTGATGATATGCACATTTGCTTAATGGATTGCAGAGCAAGCAAAGAATTGCTTGACCACCACTACAATGACAAATATAGAAGATTTCTGATCTCTAACGAAGAAAAGACCTAGCATCGTCTTAAGGAATAAAACAATGTATTCGTGTAAATTTGAAAACAAAAAAAATGACAACTGGCTGTAAACCTGAATCAAAATCTTGGAGAACAAGAGGGAACTAGACAGGAGGTAGAGAGAGAGTCAAGCAGGGAGAGCAGATGAATATAGACAAACTGAGGATTTGAGGACAAGGCTGAAGGTGATGAGTATCAGGAAAATGAGACATCAGGGATAGGGATATTTCATTACAGAGATAATGAAAATCGAAATGGAGTGAGCCACTCAAATTAGGCAAATGGAAGATTAGGGCATATGAGCATTAGTAGCAGCAGCAGCAATGAAAAGAATACTACCGAGACACACACATTAAGCAAATTTAACTGAAGTTAGTTAAACTTGGAAATAATTCAGAATGAGATGCAAGAGATGAGAGAATGTTTACCAATATATGGTACAACCCTGCTTTAGTTGGGCCACATACAGTTTAATTGAAGATTTTG